>NC_064856.1:40224087-40444087 GCF_024139225.1 Suncus etruscus
CAAACCAGACAGAGATTCTGCCAACAAAGAAAATTACAGACCAATATCCCTGATGCACACAGATTCAAAGATCCTCAACAAAATCCTGGCAAATAGGATCCAATGCCTGATCAAGAAAATCATTCACTACAATCAAGTAGGTTTCATATCAGGAATGTGAGGATGGTTTAACAACCGTAAATATATCTACATAATACACACATCAACAAAAAGAAAAAGAAAAATCAGATGATCATATCAATAGATGCAGAGAAAGCATTTGATAAGGTCCAACACCCATTCTTGATCAAAACTCTCAGCAAGATGGGAATAAAATCTAGTTAAGGCCATTTACCACAAGCCAATGGCAAATATTATCCTCAATGGAGAAATACTAAAAGCCTTCCCTCTAAATTCTGGTACAAGACAAGGCTGTCCTTTCTCACTGCTCCTATAGTACTTGCTATAGCGATTAGGCAAGAAAAAGATATCAAGTGAATCCAGACAGGAAAGGAAGAAGTCAAGCTCTGTTTGCAAATGACATGATTCTCTACTTAGAAAACCCTAAAGACTCTACCAAAAGCTTCTAGAAACAATAGATTCACATAGCAATGTGGCAGGCTACAAAATTAACACACAGAAGTCAATGGCCTTTTTATGCACCAATAATGATAAGAAAGAAATGGACATTAAGAAAACAACCACATTCACAATAGTGTCACACAAACTCAAATATCATGGAGTCAACTTGACTAAAGATGTGAAGACCTATACAAAGAAAACTATAAAACCCTACTCCAATAAATAAGAGAGTACACGTGGAAATGGAAACACATACCCTGCTTGTGGAATGGCAAGATTAACATAATTAAAATGGCAATACTCCCAAAAGCATTGTACATATTTAATGTGATCCCTCTAAAGATATCCAAGACATTCTTCAAAGAAGTGGATCAAACACTTCTGAAATTCATTTGTAACGATAAACACACTCAAATAGCTAAAGCAATCCTTTAGAAAAGGAATATAGGATGCATTACTTTCCCTAACTGTATTACAAAGCAATAGTTATCAAAACAGCATGGTATTGGTATAAAGACATATTCCTCCGATTAGTGAAATAGGCTTGAATACTCAGAGAATATTCCCCAGACATACAATCACCTAGTTTTTGATAAAGGAGCAAGAAATCCTAAATAGAGCAAGGAAAGCCAACAAGTGGTGTTGTGGTTGTGCCAACAAGAGGTGTTGGCACAACTAGTTAGTGACTTGCAAAAAAGAGAACTCAGACCCCCAGCTAACACCATGTATAAATGTAAAATCCAAATGGATTAAAGACCTTGATATCAGACCTGAAACCATAAGGTACAGAACAACACATATGTAAAACACTCCATGACACTGAGGCTTTAAGGAGAAAACAGTACTCTCCAAACAACTGAAAGCAGAGATAAACAGATGGGAATATATTAAGCTGAGAAGCTTCTATATCTCAAAGTAAATAGTGCCCAGGATACAGGAAACACCCACTGAGTGGGAGAAACTATTCACCCAATATCCATCAGATAAGGGTCTAATACCCAAAATATACAAGGCACTGACAGAACTTTACAAGAAAAAAAACACCTAATCACACCAAAAACTGGGGAGAAGAAATGAATAGACACTTTGTCAAAGAAGAAATACAAATGGCAAAAAGGCACATTAAAAAATGCTTCACATCACTAATCATCAAGGAGATGCAAATAAAAACAACTATGAGGTACCATCTCACGCCAAAGAGATTGGAGCACATCACAAAGAATGAGAGCAAGCAGGGCTGGTGGGGATATGGAGAGAAAGGAACTCTTATTCCCTGATGGTGGGAATGCCATCTAGTCCAACCTTTATGGAAAGTGATATGAAGATTCCTCCAAAAATTAGAAATTGAGCTCCCATACGATCCAGCTATACCATTCCCAGGGATATACCCTAGGAACACAAAAATACAATACAAAAATCCCTTCCTCACACCTATATTCATTGCAGCACTATTTATAATAGCCCAACTCTGGAAACAACCAAGAGGCCCTTCAACAGTTGAATGGCTAAAGAGACAGTGGTACACATTGGAATATTATGCAGCTGTCAGGAGAGATGAAGTCATGAAATTTTCCTATACATGAATGTACATGGAATCTATTATGCTGAGTTAAATAAGTCAGAGGGAGAGAGATAAATGCAGAATAGTCTCACTCATCTATGGGTCTTAAGAATAATAAAAGACATTTTTGCAATAATTCTCAGAGACAAAAGAGAGGAGGGCTGGAAGTTCCAGTTCACTACATGAAGCTCACCACTAAGAGTGATGAGTGCATTTAGAGAAATAACTACATTGAGAAATATAATAACAATATGAATGAATGAGGGAAGTATACTGCATGTCTTGAGTAAAGGTGGGGAGTGGGGGGTGTAGGAGGGAGATTTGGGTCATTGGTAATGTGAATATTACACTGATGAAGGGGGTGTTCTTTACATTACTGAAACCTAACTACAATCATATTTCTAGTAAAGGTTTTTAATTAAAGATATTAATAAAAAATTCTTAAACATTCTTACATCAAGCACTGTAATGCAAATCTACAATATCTAAGTTCCTTTTCTATAAATTTCTCTAAACAAAACATAAGAACACTTCTGAAGATATGTATACAGTTTGAAAATAACTTTGCTAGAAAATTCTTATAATGAGCACCATAATAAGTCTACAGTATGCAAGTTCCTTTTTCATCTACTTTTGTAGACAGACATTAGAATATTTTTGCAGACATAGTTTGAGAATATGTTGGTAAATAGTAAACACAATCAAGCATCACAGAAATAGGGAAACATTCACTAGGATAGCTGAGAATTATTAAAAATATAATAATATTATGATTTTCCCTGGACATGTGCAAACTAATATTAAACCACTAAAGTTAGATACATAATTATCTGCTTTCATGGGGCATGGAATAAAAGAGTAGCTATTAAAATGATTAAAATCTATACAGTTAGAACACACAGTTTAAGCAGTAATATAGTAACTGATGCAAGTAGGATCAAGAGATTTACCTAGAAGAAAGTTATAGGAGGTTATGAAAGCAACTCTTAATTTGAGCTTCAGCTAAGCTTGGAATAGTCAACTTTTTCTCCATCTTCACTTTCTGTTGGTATGTTGCTGAGGTCATCTAATATGGAAAGGCCTTTGGTAGCTGGGCTAGAATCAGGGTGGCTGTATCTTTTCATCTCCCTATTGTTGTTACCTCTCCAATGGGGCTTTCTTTTTGACTTCTACCTTATCAGTGACCTCAATAAACTGCTGCAGGTTGGGTAACTGAGGTCCTCAAAAAAGCACTGTTGGTAGAAATGGTGGGTGTAAACATCTGGAAACTGCTTAGAGTCTTCAGCTCTCTCCTTCAATTCCTGCTTCTGTCCTGCCTGAAGGGATATCTGTTACTATGGGTAGAAGGGCAGCTGAGTGACCAGACCAATGCAACACAAAACCGTTCAGAATGGGGGCCATGTGCACCAATGTTCCATTGATGGGCACTACACACTCAGTCCATCTGAAGTTGGCTGTGATAGTGATCATCCACCAGAGAGTCAAATCACTCCTCATCATTGAGATCTTCTCCGATCCCAGGTTGCTGTACAAGCACCAGTAGTAAAACAAATTTCAATATTGTGAAATCACATTTCACACCATATTTTCATCTTCAAACAGATGGGCCTGATGCTAGTAGGTTAGCCGCAAAGAATTAAAATAACAAGCCAGTCAAAAGAAAGTCATGGAGTCAGTGACTTCTCACCTCATGGTGTCTCTGCAACAAGCCAAACTGACTTTTCTTTATTTTCCCAGTACAAAATTCATCAGGGTAGGGGGAAGGTGCAGTAAGATTGTGGTCTTTTACATATCAAAAAAATAGGTTTAAAGAAAAGTGGAGGATCTAGGAACACTTTTGTTTTGGGTTAATAGCTAGTGTAATAGAAAAGATTATCTTGGGGTATTGGGCATCAATAATTATGGCAAATTTCTGTCATGACTAGGGTACATTTGGATATTAATTTAAAAACTGACTCATATTGGACACTTCATTAAAATCTAATCACTATTTGCTCTGAATTGATTGTTTTTATGTAATATCAAATACAAATGTTTACACTATAGTTCAAAATAGACTGAATATACAAGATGCTATTTAAAGTTTCATCTTATTTTTAAGATGACATTTATTTACATGTGCATATTATTAAGTGCATTCCAATACTTGGAAAACTTTGCCATTATTTACATCATAGGTATAAAATTATGTTCCTGTTACAAAACTACTTTATTTGACTTGTTTTGGGGGAAGGACACCTAGCCATGCTTGGCTCTGCACTCAGAATTCGCTCCTGGCAGGCACAGGAGACCATATGGTCGGAGGTCAGCAGTGTGAAGGGAAAATATCCTATCATTGTGCTATCACTCTGGCCACTGTATTTGATTTATGTAGAATTATGTAGAACTATGGTAAAATTTGGCCTGAAGCAATGGCACAGCAGTAGGGCTTTTGCCTTGTATGCAGTTGACCCAGGACAGACCTAGGTTTGATCCCCAGCTTCACATATAGTCCCCCAAGCTAAAAGCTATTTTTGAGTGCATAGCCAGGATTAACCCCTGAGCTTCACCTGGCACATGCCCCAAACCATAAATAAGTAAATAAATAAATAAATAATGAAAATCTAAAAAAAAAAGAAATATGGTAAAATCCTCAAATGAAATGTAAGACAGGATGTCTTAAGATAATTACATCTTTTTTGGTTTTTCTCTATAAATTTGCTATGCCAAGAGTTATTTCCTATAAATCATTTACCCATAGTTTGCAAAGCTCTATATAATGACTTGACCTGAGCCAACAGAAATATTTAGGTTAAAATGCTTGTTCTCAAATATTTTTGAATCTGAGATGAATGTAAATAGGACAAATTGATTAATATTACATCATTGGTAGCATTCTCAAGACAAAATCATATCATATTAAGAAACATATTTTATTAATTTTAATTACTATAATATTTGTAGCAAAATTGTAGACTATAGGTCACTCAAGAATAAATACCGTATTTTTCCGGTGTATAAGATGACTTTTGAAACAAAAAAAAAATCAACCGAAAATACCGAAAAGTGTTTCGATATGCTGCTAAATGAAATTGTCTGAATATTGCCACAAAACGAATTTTCCAACTCGATCCTGCACCAATCAATGCAAGGCTGCTCGACAGCCTCTCTAACTCAGCCAATCCAAGCAGGCTTTTTATGCATGCAAATTAGACAATGTTCTGTACCCGAATCTACACTGTAAAAAGCCTGCTCAGATTGGCCAGAGTCAGAGAAGAAGTCTATTACAGTATAACCTTTGGAACTTTGCTTGTTGTGATTGGCTCACTGTGGTACATACAGTTGCAGCACAGGAAAGTTCTGTCTGATACAGCAAATATAGGCCTAAACCTATGTTTTAACTGCAAAATTAGGGGGTCATTTTATACGCCCAGTCGTCTTATACGCTGGCAAGTACGGTATTTTCCCACATTGAGTGCCAGAAACAATTTTGAGTATTTTTCCCAAGACTGGTTTAGATGGTTGGTCAATATAGTGAGTTTGTTTCCGTAGAGATGAATGCATTACTTAAATCTCTTTTGTTACTTCAGGTCTTATGCCTTCTGGTTTCCCTGGCACAACAAGGGGGCATGGGAATCATTCAGTAAGTTGAGACTTTATTTCCCTAGGATTTGACTACTTTACAGGCATATCATCAATGTAAAATAGGTTTTTCCTTAAGCCCATTGTTTCTACAATTCATAAATTTTCTTAACCACTTCCCAGAATCTCAGCCTCTCTCTCTCTCCCCTCCCTCCCTCTCTCTCACTCTCTTTCACACACACACACACACACACACACACACACACACACACACACACACACACACACACTTCCTTCCTCCCTTCCTACATCCTTTTTTCTTATTCTCTTTCTTTGCCTCTCTCTACTCTACCTTTATGAATAAAAGACAACTTTTCCACACTCAAGTTTGCCTTTAGAAAATTAAGGGTTTTAGGCTCCAAAGTCTAATTTTTAGGTGATTCTACTGCATGCCTATCTGATCTGAATTCGGAGTTAAAGAATACAGTATGGATGTCTTTTTAGAATCAGAATAAAAAGTAGTAGTACAAAGTAATTATCCTGGCTCCATTGTAGAAATACTAGGAAACAGAATATATGATATCATTCTGAGAAGTAGGTGGTTAGAAGACTATACAAAGTGATATTTGGGGTGGTGGAGAGATGGGTAAAACACTTAGCTTGCACAGATCAGCCCAGGTTTTATCTGCAATACCCTATAAGGTCCAATAAGCCCCACCACAAGTAATATATAAACAAAGAGCCAGGAAATACCAGAAAGTACAAAGCGCTGAGTTCCACAGGATGTGGCCCAAAGAACAAAATAATAAAAATATAATGTGACATGAATATGGATTTCAGGGGATCTTTAACAATCCCCAAAAGGTTATTGTAGGTAGAGGTAATAGTATAAGATATGAGATATGGATATGGGATTACACCTTTGTCTCTAGTGTTTGTCATAGAGTAGCATTAATACATATTAATTGAATGTTGAGTTGAAGGCATATTAACTGTACAGAAAGAGGCATGAGAAGCATAAAACAGCATGAGGCCTAGGAATAAAATATCTTAAGACAGTTTAGGTTATACATGTTCATCAGCTGTGTAGTTCTGTAGGTTACTTTCTGACACATAAACTTTAATTTGTTGGCCACAAGGGACACATGGGCTTGTTAAACATACAAATGACATTGTAAGAATAGAAAGTTCTCTGGAGAAGAGAAAGCTGAATTCAATTATAAAATAGTGTGTGTGCTTCCGGTGCCCTATGAGATCGTGTAAGAGGAAGAAATAACTGCAATCTCTTTACAAAAACGTGACTGTTTTTTGTCCCATTTAGATCAGATTTAAAAACAAACATTTGCTACCATAAAAGAATACATTTTCATGGAGTTCCCAAGATTAATAAGAGTGACAGTCAATTCCTAAGAGCATTTTGTTCAACACTGCAGCGGTGAATCTGACCTAGGAATGAACCTGCCTACTCAGTGAAGTTTGGAACAAGTTAGCTAAGCAAATGCACTAAGGATGTATAAATGCCAGAACTGCATTTTTAAAAGACCAGAAATAATATCTGATAAAACTTCTGTCTAAATAAATGCATAGTTGTGTTTGTAAATGAAAATTAGTGAGAAAAAGTCATGAAAGAAAAATGTATGAATAGTAGATGAGGCATGCTCTGAGACTTGATTTACTGTTTCAGTAGTAAATAAATAATGAACAATTTGATAAAATGTAGCCACCTTTTGTCAGTATTTGCACTTATTGATTTATGTGTTGTTAAATAGTTTATATGAAATAACTTTTACAGGATGTCTGAGGTGGGACATTCATATATATATTGACTCAGAGAGTATGACCAAGTGAAACAGCCATAAGTTTAATAAAGAAATAAATCAGTCTGTGATATCATTTGTTCTAAGAAATTATCCTATAAAATATAGACTATACAATTAAATTAACATAATCTATGATAGAAAAATAACTCAGTTTTTTTCTAAAAGTTAGCACACGTGACCCAAATAAAATAACCCAGGATTGCCTTACTTGTAACTCACCTTACTTTTGCCATCTTCTAACCACAACAGTCTAAAGGATTTTTATTTTAAAATTGAACAACAAAAAGGTATCATCCATGTGTATGTTTTTAACAATTGAATAATGGTGACTTGAAAAAGAGTGGGGAACAGTGAACTTTAGAAGCTAAATGCTGCCCTCAGGAATATAATTCAAATTTATTTACAAAATGTTTTGGTTTTTCTTATTTTATTTACAACTAACTATTAATATATTTTAGCCTAGAAAGTCAAATATGAATTGTAATTAAGTAGTATTAGTAATAATTATTTTTTCCTTTTTTAAATTTATTTTTCTTTTAATAATATTTTATTTAAACACCTTAGTCACAAACATGATTGTGGTTGGGTTTCGGTCATATAAGAGGACACCCCCCATCATCAGTGCAACATTCCCACCACCAATGTCCCACATATCCCTCCTCCCCATGAATGCATGTGAATATTGGAGAGATCATAGTTTAAAATCAAAATGAGTTTCATACTTTTATCAAAGATTAGTTGAAATATAAGCATTAATTACCAAAAATTAGAATTGTTTATGATGTTTATGATGGTCAAGCTAGTATAAGAAAGAATGTGACTTAAGAGGTCAATAAGTATTAAATAATATGAAATATTAAAAATCAAGGTTACAGAAATAAAAAAATAGTACAGAAAATTATTTTTTCAGAAAATTATTTAAGTATAACAATAAATGAAAAGTAAATGTTAAATTAATAACTGGTAGTTTATATGTATCTAAAAATTGACTTGGAAACAAAATGGAGTATTAAATATTTTTACACAGAAACACTGGATGTGATCTCAAAACCAAAATAAATAAGTAATAAAATGTGGAGAAGAATAGGGGATTAAGAACAGCAGTGTAATCCTGAGAGGAACTGGGAAAGGTCCATAACTATCCTATGAGAAAACAAACATTCCAAATCAGTTAGAATAAAGAAAATGTGTTTTATATTTTAATAATCACAATTTATTTAATTAATTTAATATATGTAGTACTATTGGTCTTCCTTTCTTACTTACATTTCAAGCAAATTTAGACATTATCAATATCCTTTGCTTTGCCTTTTATTTGTTTTGCCTATTCACCTGTTTTATATCCTTATAGTAGACACATATGTAAAATATAATACATTTTTCCTTATGATACATTTCACTTTTAATAATTCCATTAAGGGCTTTTATTTTATATGTCCATATTTACATATTTTAAAAATAGTGGAATAATGTATATTATATACACTCGGTCATCTGCAGATAGTTATGTTGGTGCTTTGTTGGTGGATGTATTGTAGTTACATATATTTTACAAAACATAAAATTTGGCTGCAAAGCAGACTCTAAAAGCAGTGTTAACTCAAGAAAAATAATTTTGAAGACAAAAACCCTTTTAAGATTTTGAATATTATTTTATTTGGGCCTTAATTAGACTGAGTGTGTGCTTCATATCCACATTTTCCTAGGAGTTTTCATAAAAAATGGGTGCTGAATCAGATAACAGATGGGCCACACCTGTTGGTGCTCATAGGCTACTTACAGATCTTCAGTCAAGAGTTGCACCTGGCAGTTCTCAGGGGAACTTATGATGCCAGGAATTAAAGGATGAATGCAAAGCAAGTGCCTTGATCCCTGTGTTAATTTTTGTGACCCAGTATAGAGATTTCAAAAAGAAAATATAAACAGGATCTTTTTAATAGATTTGCATGTAAGTAATAAAACCATAAAAATAAAATGAATACTATTAAATTAGAAGAGTCATTAAAACATTAATGGTAGAGATATAAAAAGTTAGCAGAGCATATACAGATCTATTTATCATATTCAAGGCTTTTCTGGAGTCTAGGGTCATATTTGATTTTGTTCTCGGAGCAAAATCCCAGTTGGGATTTTCAAGGTCACTGAAAAATGGTTCAAGGATATCAAGGATCAAACTCTATCACTTTGAACTATCCCCCTCATATTCTAGATTTTAAACTAGTGTTTATATTGGGGGGGCTTTTGAATACCTTTATTTTACATATATCAATTAGTCTACATCAAGCATCAGTAAAAATGACTTAGTTCCATAATTTTAGGTTATGTTAAAGTAGAAAAATATTTTTAGATTTAAGTCCTAGACAATGATGTAGCTGTAAGGATTCCTCTAGTCACTGAAGAGACATTGCCTGAAAATGTGCTCATTTCACTTTGAATAAGTGACAAAAATGAAATACAGCTCTTCCAAACAAAGCAGTTGTTCACAGTGACAATATCGTCTGCATCTGTGATAACAACTGTGTTCAAAAGCAACAGAAAGGAAGAGCAAGAGTGGGTGGAATCAGAAGCAAATGCTTGTGCATATGCTACCCTGTAAAACAGAGCTGCCACACTTATTTCAGTCTTAAGAACAATAAACTCTTAGATGGAATTGATCTAGGACTTTTGAACTGTATAGATAGGAGTTGATGTTTACAGTGGCCTTTTTTTTTTAGTATTTCATGAAGTCACGCAATCGTCAGTCTAGAATAAATATCTCTAGGAAGTTTGACATTTGTGTATCACTGGGTCAACTTAGTGCAAAATCATGAAACAGACACTATTTTCTCTTAGAAGCCATTTATATTAACTAATTCCTAACGGTGGAATGATAACAGATCCAAAGTACACTGGATTGTTTACAGCAAAAGTATTTATCAGTCCTAATCCACAAAGATTTTTAGAAATGGAGATCATATTACTATTAAAAGTAAAAAAATTTTTCCCTGTCTAATATACCCTATATCCAGTCTGAATACAGTCTAAATCTTTCTGTCTTTCAACAAACTTTCTTTTCATCTTAAGCTTAAGGAAAAAGACTAGCTTTGTAATTAACAAAATATATAAGTTGGAAGACTGTAAAGTCATTTCTGAGTTCTGTACTGCCTTGATTCATGTATATCTATAAACAAAATATAATACATAATATAAATAATATGTAATTTATAAATATTTGTAGTTCTAAATATATCTATAAATTTTTTAAATTATTTTTAATTTTGACCAAAGTGGATTACAAATCTTTCACAGTAATTTTTTTAAGTACATAGTGACATTGAATCAGGGGCATTCCCACCACCAATGTTAGCCATACATTCATTGCCACCATACAATTATAGTTACATTGTCATTATTCTTTTGGATAAATTCTAACTCCTTTAACATAAAAATATTTTATCTTGGTCCACTTCAAGATTTTTATAACTTACATACCTAAAATTAAGTTATAGAAAAATAATTCTCATTACATTGACTTCTTATTAAAGAATGTACACAGTTTTCTGAGTGTTTGCCAATATTTTAGCTTCTCAACTGGAATTAAAACTCTAATTCATTCCACCTAACTTTATCTTGCTAGCTTTTTTTTCTCTCTTGCAAAGAGGCTGTGTTTTCAATATAAACTCATCAGTTTCTTCAACTCAGAATTCCAATTTATTTCTGAACATGAGGATTCTTAATTGGTTACTATAAAAGACATTTCTCAACTTTAAATGATAACTAAATTACCTTTAAATATTAGTGAACAGATCGAAATACCATACTCAGTTAGGTACTATAAATTGTAATAGAAAATAAATATGTCTTAAATATTAAATTCTATTTAAAGAAAACAGTAGAGCCATTACATGCTTAAAGCTTAATGAACATTAATTTAAAAAATGTCCTCCATCTGCTTTTTTTTCTTTTGGAAAAAAAAATATTGGTGTAATTCTGGAGGAATAATCGTGATAGGACTGACTCATGAAAGAAATAAATATAGAACATGGTGATGAGAGTTTTCATTACTAAGAAAGGCCTGGCAGAGATGAGAAAGAATATGAGGGAGCAAGAATAGAATGTTTGTTGCATTCAAATCAGTTTATGTCACATTTCACATTTATTAAAATTACAGTTATTTCATGAGTTGGGGGAATTTTTATTATTAGAAAAGCCCAACTTTTCTTAATTTTTTACTATGGTTTACCTTTTGTTCATTAATTGTTCATTGCTGTTGTTTGGTTTTAGGGTCACAACTGGCAGTGCTCAGGTGTTACTACTGACTCTACATTCATAAATTACTCCTGGTAGGCTCAGGAACTATACAGGATGCTGAGAATTGCACTTGGTCAGCTGATTGCAAGGCTAATATCCTACCTGCTATGCTATCACTCCCACTGCACAATATATATTTTAAAAGAAATAAGAAACATGATGCATCCAATAGAATTTGAGGAGCTGTTTAGACATACATTTTGGATTCTGGTATATTTAAAAGAGAATGAACCTCCTGTGCTTCTCTAAAACAGAAGAGCACCATTAACTAGTCTTAGCTCTTTTAAAGATACTATACTGTGGGGGCCGGAGCAATGGCGCAGTGATAAGGCATTTGCCTTGCATGCCACTGACTAGGACAGACTGTGGTTCAATCCCCCTTCTTCCCATATGGTCCCACAAGCCAGGGTTTATTTCTAAGCACATAGCCAGGAGTATCCCCTGTATGTCACCGAGTGTGGGCCCAAAATACAAAAAATAATAAATTAAGAATAAATAAACAAACTTTACTGTGATGGAAATTTCATCAGTTTGAGATTGAGTAGTCTAAGAATTATTTTTATTAAATATGCATAGTGGTAAAAGGAAAATTTTACACTTTGCTACATGCATTTATTTTTAATGCATCAGGTACTTAGTACAATTGAAGTATCTGACCTCTTTGTAGTAACCTACAAAAGTTAATAAAAACAAACTAAAAATCACTGAGTGGTTTTTCTTGCATAAGGATGAAACTGCTACCCAAGGACCATGTCTATTCCAATGGAAGTCCAGATACCTTGCTGTACTTTCCTTGCTGTACTTTTACAATACTTTTTGTACTGTATGTTTTAATGTTTAATGTTTCAATATTTTCAAAATATGAAAAAGAGCATTGAATAAAAACAGCAGGAGTGTGCTTCTTTTAGTTGCAGTTAGAATGTGTCACATCCTCCTGAGTTGACCTCTCCAATGGGCTCCTCAAGAAAACTCAAAACACACAGGCCCATGTATTACTTTAGGACTGTCTTGCCACATGTTCTTCCTAAGAACTAAAGACAAAGAGTGAACAGATGGCTCAAAGGTCTGTTGTATTGTGTGAGACTTTGGCGCCTTTGGTTTTATCCTAAAATTTATGCACATTTTATACTCCAGACCTTAAGATAGTTACATTTATTTAAATACATATATATTTTAAAACATTTAGACCTATTTATGATATTATAAAACATCTGTAACTTGCATACTACAATTTATTGTAGCCATGGTACAGTGCAATGGAAATAAGCGATTTCATGAATTACTGAGAATTTTAGGGGCTCATCTAATTTTAATTTGTATATCTAGTGTAATTCCTCCCTCTGACTTACAGAAGTCTGCCAATAAGTCATTTTAAACTTGTTACTATAGCACTGCAAATTATGCCTGCAATTTCTTCCCCTTGTACTTATTCTCATGGAGAGTGGCGACAATTCAATTAGTTCATCCAGTTGCTTATCTTTGTTTTATGCTGTTATTTTTTTCTAGCTGTCTTTTTGTGCTAACAAATAATTATAAAGTAACTTAATAATGGTGAAGTTAGATATTGGTGTTTACCAGGGCAGTATTCATTTTGCGAAATTCCCTTTTCTTTCCTAGAAAATCTTTTAAGGCTCAGCTTAATTATCTCCCCTCCCAATAGTGACTGTGATTCCTTGAAATAGACCCACTGAATTCATTTTCTATGAACAATCCTAGTTTTATAAACAACTTTTTCAATTAAACTATGGATGGAAAATAGAATTCATTTAGTTGTTCAATGACTAAAGTAAATAACTAAGTTCATACCAGTGTAAACTATTGATTATATGCTGCATGTATGAAGCTCTAGGTTAAATCACTTCGCATCTACAAGTTCAACAGTGAGCTATATGACCAGAGAGATAGTGTTTGGATTAAGGCACTGGTTGGCATGTGGCCTACCCAGGTTTGAATATGGATTAAATAGATGGTTTCATCTCAAGAGGTTTATGGGATGGGGCTAGATTGCACAGTGGGTACTGGCTGCTTTGCTTGTCACTGGTCTAGTTTAGATCTTAAGCATCCCATATGATATCTTGAGCATGGAAAGGAGTGATTTCCTGAATGCAGAGCCAGAAGTAACTCCTGAGCACTGCCAGATATGACACCCCAAAATAATAACCATTAAAAAACACATCAAAAAGCTTATGGAACAGACATATACTACTCATCAGCCAAAGTTCTGCAGGAGTCTTGTACAGACTTTTCTAAGTGGGCTCTTCTACTTTACTCATCCTGAATCTTAGAGATAATACAACCTTCCTGAAGGAGTGACTCTGAAGTCAATGTTGATTGACAAGAGGAAACTAAATAAGAAAGAAAAAAAATGTTAGGGGATATGTGAAAAACATATCACCATTTTATTGCAGGAGGCTAAGAGATAGCATGTGTATTTTGGGGGTTAGGATTACCTATAGCTATAGGTAACTACCTATAGTTATAGGTAATTCTATACTAGAAAAACAGATGTAGAGGCGATAGCACTAGTTACATAGCTGGTATAAGATAGCAAAGAAATTTAGGAGCTATAAAGACAGCAAAGAAGTTCAGATTTTATCTAGTAACAAGCTCTAGTTAGATAAAATGACAAATAACATTAGTAGTAATGGTTGAAAATTAATCGGAAAGGTTCTCAGTTTAGAGTAATTGCGAGTATGACCTTGGGTATGGGATTAAGTTGGCAATTGCCTTTTCAATGTCTAGTTAGAATATGGAAATGGAGGATATCCATATATAAAATTCAGACCCCAAAAGACATTGGTGAACAGCCAAATCTTATTACCTATCTGCTAATTTGTCATGCCATTTAAGAAGTTTATATTATGATTTAAGAAAGTTGTGGTGTAAAGGAACATTATGTGTCTGTAACATAATTGTTACTATATGGACTCAATCACATTAATAATAAAAAAGTGCATTCTATTCTGCCAGCCTAGAAAGCATAGTTTTATGAACACTGTCCACCTTTTCCTGTGTCCCAGTCTCTTTGTGCCTAGTGAGTTCTTCTGCTTAGTTAATAACACGCATAGGCCAAAAGAAAGGGGGGAGGGGGAATAGTGAGTCAAGAGAAAAATTCTAAATGAAGAGACCTGTCATCAGAAACCTCAGTTTTCTGCTTCTGCTTGAACCTCACTCATTTTTCTGAAAAGCAAAAGAGTTGGTGGAATGAATGATCAAGTTCCATTCATTCCATCATATTCAGTGATTACTTTATCTTCATGGCTACCTTTCGGATGTCAGAGCTGTTTTAGTTTATAAGGAATTCTGGTATTTCATTAGAGCTTGGCTGCCAAAGGCAAACTGAAGACCCATTATTGTAAGCTAACAGTTTTACATTGAAGAAATTCTGAAAGAAACAATCAGTTCCTTAATAATACCATTTTTACACACATTTTACCTCCTTCAGCAATAAAATTATTCTTCTGTTGTAATAAAAATATATCATGAAGGGCCAGAGCAATAAAATAGTGGCCAGGGTGCTTGCCTTGCACGTGGCAGACCTGTATTAATTCTATGGCATCCCATATGGTCCCTGTGCCCTGCCAGGAGTCATACCTGAGTTCAGAACTAGGAGTAAGTCCTGAGCGCTGCTGGGGTGTGGCTCAAAAACAAAATGAATAAAAACATATCATGACCTTTTTCTCCGCAAAACAATGTTTTTAAATCTAATTTAGGGGACTAAAAGATGTACCTCATCTTCCCGAATAATACTATTTAAAAAACCATCTTAAATGTATACTATTATCATAGCATACTTTTTCTTCTCAATTGTAAGGAGCAATTACATTGCTTCTGAACATCAGGAGGGCTGTGTTTTCCTCTCTTGATCTCTAACTGCTCTGTGCATTACAGATGAGATCAGGTGGCCATTTTCTGCCCAACAGTCACAGACCCTGAGAATGGGGAATTCATATTTATTCTTTTTTTCTGAGTAATTCTGCTCTTTGACTTAGAGAAAAAGTTACTTCACCATACAAAGTTACTCACTGCTGAAACAACCCAGGGCATGGCTCAAAAAAAAAAAAAAGAGGTCAGGATTTTGTGTTCTTTGCTTTCCCGAATAGTACTTGTAGTTCTTAGTATTTGCCTCTCCCGACCTTTAAGGGAAGATTTTGACAGTACATAACATGATGGGTTCTACTGATCTAGCCAATATTTGTTGATTGCAGTTATGGCTGATGAGACCACAGTGCCCTAAAAGTAAAGGATCCTTTCCACTGTGCTGGTTTTGTTTTAGTGCAGTATGCTAACTAGCTCACGTTCACATGGCTTGAGTGGCAGAGATCTTAAGATGGATAGAAAAATTAAGATGTCCTACGGTCCAGTCTCAAACTGCCCCATGACCAAAGGAAGTCAAGTTTTAGTCTTTTTTTTAAGAAGATAGTAAATCTTCTCTCTTAGTTAAAAATCACAGAAAGGCTTGCAGCTTTTTGAAATCTTCTATAAGATTTATAAATATATGTGTTGAAATCTAACTTCATTTCATTTTTCAGATCCTGTTCCAATATAAAACTGAGGTGAAAGTATATCTTTACTTACTTTCCATCATCCAAGGATTTACAAACTGAAAAGCTACACAGAGCTGTATTTTACATTATTTACTTAGTAAATTGTAATAATAAGGGTAAAATAATAAGTTAATATACAATAACTAAAACTTGCCATTAGTAAGTCATTAATATCAATATGAAATCTATCTGTAATTTTCTCTTCCCTCCCAAATCGTTTTTTGTTCCCAAAATGACAAATATATTTCAAAATACAGATATTTGTCTACCCTTTCTCCCTGCTTGTCAGTTCTTATCTTGGATCTCTGCATTTAACTATAATTAGAATTCTGAGGCTTTTTTTTTGTAACCATTTGTCACCTTTTTGAAAACTGTGTGGGAGAAAAGTGTTGGTCCATGAGTAGAAAAATGACATTGAGAATGCACAAAAAAAATTTACTTGACATGTGATGAAAAGGGAATGTGGGGGAGGGTGCCATGTGGAGTCACCAAAAAGAAGACTGATAGAAACTTATATTGGTCTGTTACTAGGCAGCAACTCACTATAAGACATGTTGATATGATGGACCAAATCAATAGTACAGCAGGGAGGGTGTTTGCCTTGCATTTGTCCAACATGACATTTAGCATCTCATTTGGTACTCCTTGAGCACCTTCCAGGGTAATTTCTGTGTACAAAGCCAGGTGTAATCCCTGAGCATCACCAAGTATCACACACACACACACACACACACACACACACACACACACACACCCCAAAAAAAGAGATTTGGTATGCATCTCTAATAAGTAGTTAAAATGTAGTCTTTTTTCCCTAAAAAAGACTGAAAAGGATTAGAGAAGAAGAGAAAGCAGACACATAAAAGAAAGAAGAGGAGGAAGAGGAAAAAATGGGGGAATAATGTAGGAGGAAACACAAAAGTATACCTAAAGTTTAAAAAAAAAAGCTTAAGTATTAGTGCAAAATTTGTGGGAATGGCAAATTACATTCTCTTTACTTTGTATGCACTCTCCTTTATAGTAAAAACCTGAGTGGCTAATAAAAATATAAAGTTGGCCTATTTTGAATGTTCATAAATGTGTGTACCCTCATCTCACTATTAAACAGAAGTGCTAACTGTTCTCTAATTTTAGCATCTAGCTTTTAAATGTCAAAAGACAGATTTTTCCTCCAACCCTCTTTTCTAGTCCTCAAGCTTTGAGTCACAAGGATAACTTTCCTTCATAAAAAAAAAAAAAAAAAATTGGCAGAAATGAGTGTGATAAATGCAGAGGACATTTTTTTAAAAAATTTAAGATGTATGTCTATATACATTTTATCAAGTAGGCTCTAAAGTATATTTTCTTAATTAAGTTGATACAGGGATATAGGGTGAAAAATGAAAAAAGAAAGCAGCTTAAGGAATAAAATTAACAAAATCCAGGAACTATATATCAAAGGTTTCAGGGAACACAAAAGCTCTTGGTATTGACCAAGGCTGGTGTTTAGGTCTTCCACAAAACAAAACAAATTAAAAAATAATGAGCTGTGATAACTACATTGTAGGATTTGTTTTGTGCATAGTGATACCTACTTTGTGTCATACCCTTAAAGATACAGCACTTCTATGTATTTACAAAAGACAATTTAGAGAGGCGAGAGAACCAAAATAAGATCATATCTGCATCAGAAGTATTCATATGTGAACACAATGAAAAAACAAGTTTCATAAAGAAAGTCAGGTGTGGGGCCGGGAAGGTGGCGCTAGAGGTAAGGTGTTTGCCTTGCAAGCGCTAGCGTAGGATGGACCGCGGTTCGATCCCCGCGGCGTCCCATATGGTCTCCCCAAGCCAGGGGCAATTTCTGAACACATAGCCAGGAGTAACCCCTGAACATCAAACCGCTGTAGCCCAAAAACCAAAAAAAAAAAAAAAAAAAAAAAAAAGTCAGGTGTAACTTCCCGTAGAAATTAACATCCATGCTGAATCTTGAACAAGGAAACTAGATAACTGCAAAAATCAATGTGATGAGAAGATGGCATGAAATACAAGATGATTAAGAAAAAAAAGTGGCAGTGTTTGGATTGTTTGGAGACTCAAAAATTAGGACTATCTCAGATATGCATGTTGTAAAATTGTATTATTTATTTTACTAAGATAGACTGAAGTATCTTGAGTAGTTTTTGGTTTATTAATCATTCACAAGCCCTTCCTTTTAAACTTCAATACATCTATCCATCTATTCGCCAACCCTACTTCACTCATAATTAAGTTGAGGACACAAATGTTAAGAAATATATTTATTAAGATCAGACAATCTTACCAATTGACATAAAACAAAAATAATAGCTGTACAAGCATAAGAGATTTTCTCTTTCACAGAAAAAGGTCACACTGTCACTAACATTGTTATTTCCCTCATTTTACCCTATTTACAGATGGCCTCAATGTTAAGTCAACATAATGAGACTGAAAGTAATTAAGAAAGGGTTCCTCTTTGCAGTATCTTAGGGAATGTTCTAGAAAACTACTTCTTACTGTAACATAGCTACATGTTGTTTCAGAAGATGTCATGAAATATAACATTGCTATTATCTAACATTTGTTCTGTATAAGTAAGATAAAGGCAAAATATTTGTCCAGAGATATTGTATATATTATGTGTGGTCAACCCAAATATGATGTCCTGATCATAGACTGAACATAGAGCCAGGAATACAGAGTCTGGAGTATTTTTAAGCACTACTATGTATGGCCCATTTACCCACCCACAAACAAACTAAAAAGTTAATTCATATCTACTCCATATATGAACACTTTTTTTTAAACATAGGATACTTTGTATGCATTTAAAACCTAATTAAACAGTAGGGCTTCCTATACTCAAGAAATTTCTTTTCTCTCTCTACTTCACTCTTAAATAGCAATCCTTTTATCTAACTTTACAGGAGTGTCAGGGTTTCTTTGCAGAATAAACTGTGTCTTACCTCCTATATACATTTTCAATTTTTAAGTCAATGAACTAGGAGGCAGATACAATGTGTGAATTAACACTCCGATATCAGGCTAATAAGTACTTTATATGTGATTTAAAACTTGAGTGACCATTGGTGACCCCATAGGGCTAAAGTGCTCTTTGAAGAATTTCAGCAACAAATTTGAGAGAGCTGCTTTCCCTTAGTAAAATAAAACAAATTATCTCATCCTAAATAAATGCATAATAGGATAAAGTTGGATTCAGTAGAAATTATCTGTTAATTCAAAATATGAGATTGAACACATAAAAACAGTATTTTATTTCATTAAGTTTATCTGAATTGATGAATGCTTTATGTTTACATCCATACTTGAAGCCAGAGCAGTAGCACAGCTGGTAGGGCATTAGACTTGCATACCTCCAACATGGGTTCGATCCCCGGCATCTCATGTGGTCCCTCGAGCCCTTCAAAGTGATTTCTTAGTGCAGAGCCAGGAGTAGCCTGAATGCCTCTGGGTGCAGTACCCCCCAAAAACAAACGAACAAAAAAGAATTTTCATACTGAAAATTGCTGAAAAATTTTTAAGGTGATAAAGCCATAAAGCCAGAGATTTTTCTTCCTATAATCACATCACATATAGTAGATATATATACAACTTATTTGAGCAGTTTGAGAAAGTGAGATAGAGGGGCTGTGAGTTAGGCTTGATTTTTGGAAAAATGATTACAGAGGTAGTGGTACTTGAATTCACTACTGAAAATTAGTATATATCTTCCAAGGGAAATGGAATATATGAGTGTCTTCATTATCATAGAATACCTTCGATTAGATTTGTTCTAAATCCTGACTAGTCAATAGTGCTTCTCTTCACTAGGAGCCCTTAATCCATACAGTGTACAACTAATAAACTTTCCATTAATTCTACATGAATTTGGGGTGTAGAAGATGTCTCTTGTTCCACTGTAGCTATAATCAATAGCTACAATCAATAGCATGACTTCCCCCACACCAGGCGGGTCTTCAGGGCCACGCCTGGTTAATCCGGCCCTGGGGGGAGGGGGTGAGAAATTCCTCCCTAGGCATCCAAAATCTGCAGAGGCACGGCTGGGGCCAGAACACTGGCTTACTATTAGTGATCACATATCTGTTTGGTCCTGGAACCCTCGTTTCCCCTTCTATTTAAGAGGCAGAGCTAGAAAAATCGAGGTATGTGGTTTTGTTTGAAGGCAAGAAAAGCAATAGAATAGGGTACAAAATAAGAGGAAAAAAAAGAAGTCAAAAGTCAAATACGCTGAAAATGGGCTGAATCTCTCTAGAGGCTTCCAGCCATTTCTTTTCTGTTTACAATTGGCATATGTCAAAATTAAGTTACCATTTAGTCTGTGTAGTTAAAAAGTTCACCTTGTCTTCTTTACAGAGGTGAAATCTGATTTTTTTTCTGCTGTAGTAAGCATGCCCCTGAAGTGTGTCCTGCTGTTCCCCATTACCAGCCAGCATTTTCTGGTTTTCATCACCAAGTAGTGATGTTTCAGGCTTTGAGCAACATCTGAATTTCTAGCAGCTGTGTTTTGCATTGTCCTCATTTTGTATAATTAAGAAAAACAGGAAGCCAATCACTTAAGTAAAGCTGACCCTCTTCATTCTGCAGTCCCGAGAAAGGACTGCATCAGGGTTTTTTATAGTACAGATTTTACAAAATTTATCCTGCAATCTACTTGAAAGTGGTACAAGGTTAGAGTTAGCTGTGGCAATGTGGTGGCCTTTCTTTTCATGACAAACAGCTGTGCTTTTCTAGAACTTCACAGGCTGGACAAGCACTCATAGAATCTATTATTGATTCAGCATACCACATTGACACTAAGGATTTCCCTCGCCACTATGTTTTCACATAATTCAAATCTTGAGCGATAATTTCTTTGACAAAGTCATGAACTGCTTGATGCATCCAACATTCATTTTTATAGGAATTACTATCCACGGATGCTCAGAGAATATGGAAGTTTCTTTCTGTAGGTGTAGTAGAGGACTAAGAGTGCTTGGGAATAGAAATTGGAGGTCTTGATGGGGGCTGGAGTGATAGCACAGCTGGTAGGGAGTTTGCCTTGCATGCAGCTGAACTATGTTTGATCTCTTGCATCCCACTGAGCCTACCAGGAGCGATTTCTGAGTCAGGAATAACCCCTGAACATTGCGAGGTGTAAGCCCCCGAAAAGTGAAAAAAAAAAACTGGAATCTTGCATGTGCTAGTATATGTTCTAACTCTTTAAGTCATATACTAAGCATCATTTTTTTCCCTTTTCTTTCTTTTTAGCAGGTATTGGGCTACAATCAGTGGTCCTCCTGGCTTACTCCAGGCTCTGCTCACTGTTTCTCCTGCCAGGGCTCATACGATCATACGTAGTGCTGGGCATGAAGCATAAGTTATTTACATGCAAGGCAAGCCATTACCCATCATACTATCTCTCTGACCCCCAACTTACTATCAATAACATATCAATTAATATAGATTATTGAGAATGAGTTTTTAAGTAAATCTTAGGATTTTATTTAGTTTTATTAAAATCAATTTTGCTCTAAGGAAAAAAATTCTGATTCTATTTGCTAGAGTTTACACACTTACACACAGGTATAAACAATAACTTCATCTTGTAAAATTCCTCGGGAGCCAGAGATCAGAAGTCAATTGGCAAGTATTTATTGAATAGGTTTTATTGGTTGGGCAAGCATTTTAACAGTATTACAGAGGTAAAGATAGTTAAACATTTGCCGTATTTTCAAAATATTCATAGGCTTGTACTAAAAGCTGACATGAATCTTTATCTATGTTGTAATCAAAAACATTTTATACCCATATAAATATAAATAATTACTTTTCTCAGAAAACATTTTTATGTGATGCTAACTAATTTACTCAACGAATATCTAATGGACATAAACAATGTTCTAGTCACTGCTACTTTCTAGGGGCTGAAAATGGTTCTTCAGTGGCTTTCATGTGCCACATGTGTCCCACAGAGTCAGTAAAAATTTATCAGATAATTATCTCTTGGCCATTTTGTTCATTAAATAAACATAAAATGATAATTTTTATACCCATGTGCATATGTAAACTGCTTTACTCTAATGGCCTAATTTCCACATTTTTATACATAAAATATCTGGTTGAAGCTTCTACGGTCACACACATTCTCTACTCCACTCCCTATGACAGCCATACTTTTCATACTTTCAACTAAGAGACTTTTTTTTAAAATATATTTTTTATTTTGAACATAGTGGCTTACATATTGTTGACAATAATATTTTAGGTACATATTTACATAAAATCAGGGGGATTCCCATCACTGATTTGTCCTCCCTTTACCTTCGTTTTCGTTCTACCTCCTAAATCCTCCTCCCTCACCTTCGGGGCTGCTAGAAAATGTGGTCCCCTCTGTACCTAGTTTACTACTTAGTAGTCTTGCACCTGTTTGGTTTTGGTGCCTCCCTTATTTCTCCCTCTAACTGGGAGGCAGGACTAGATAGTTCAAGTTATGTGGTTTTGTTTGAAGAAGAGAAAAGTAATAAACTGGGGTAAAAGTCTAATACACCAAAAATGGGCGGGATCCTTCTAAAGGTTCTCATCATCGGTTTGAGAGACAAAAGAGAAAAATAAGGTGTAACACCCCAACAGTACAAAAAGAAGTGTCAAATATCCAGTGAGCACTCCAACGATAACAATGATAAGCACCACAAAAATAGCCATGGTCTTGAGATAAAAAACATGGCAGGGCATATAAAGAAAGAAAAGAAAAGAAGAAAAAAACATAAATGTAAATGGGGACAACTTCAATAACCACACCAAAACAAGGAAATCGACAAGAAGTAGATAGGTAAATAAAAATTAAAAAAATAAATAAATGAGTATTTAAAAATTATATATATAAAAAATATAAAAATATGTTTTGTGCTTTTTGCCTTTTTTCCCTCCTGCAATGGCACAGTAAATATTGGGGTCATTCGAAAAGGAATTCACTTGGCGTAAGAGATATGGGGTTTCTCCACCCTTGGAGTATATTGTCATGGGATTAACTATAGACTTCGTTCAGGTTCATTTACTCTCCCCTTGGTGCTTTCGTGGTGTTTGGAAGGCTTCTGCTCCTTCCTGGGTGATAAAACCAGACCTTTGTATCTAGAGATCTCAGTCTTAAGAGACTTTTTTATGGGAATTTTGAGTGCATGGTACTACTAGAGAGTGTATTATTTTCTAAGTCATAGGTTTCTTTTTTGGAAACATTATTAACACAGATGTTGATGAACAGTCTGCCTACATTAATGTTCTTTTAATATCATATGACTAAAATAAAACTTTAAATTTTTCTTCCAAGTTTGAAGATATGAAAAAATATACTTGATTATTATTAAGGTAACAGTTTACAATCAGGTCAATGCTTTTATTTATTTTTTTTGCATGCAAAAGTACCATCCCACTATCAAAGTGCCAACAAACAAAACACCTGTGCCCTAAAATAATTTTGAGCCTGCCTCATCTCTCTTTACTATCCTCCAATATTATAAGATCTCAATTTTGTTATCAGAGTTTAATGATTTGTTTTTTTACTGAAGACTGTATATTTGAAAGGAAGTATTTTAAACATATATATTAATAATACATCAGTAGGTATTCATACCAGGAAAAAAATAAAATTGGTTAAACACAGAACTGGTGAACCAATGAAAATTAGATAATCTATATCTAGAGGTCATTGAAAATAAACTCCAGGACTGAGTAGACATATCAAGGTCTGAATACATTATTAGCTTTTTCTAGTTTGGCCTTGAACAATAAATAAAAAATATAAATGAATAGAACACGTTTTTGTATACCTTTACAAAATTCAAATGGATCCCGTTTTCTCTTAAGTTTATCACAATTAAAAATTTATAGAGTTAAAAATAATAAATTCAGGGGCCGAAGAGATAGCATAGGTAAGGCATTTGCCTTTCATGCAGGAGGTCATCGGTTCGAATCCCGGAGCCCCATATGGTGCCCCGTGCCTGCCAGGAGCAATTTCTGAGCCTGGAGCCAGGAATAACCCCTGAGCACTGCCGGGTGTGACCCAAAAACCACAAAAGAAAATTTATTATTTTCACTGTGCAATGTCACTAAACTTATTTGAATTAATAAGAATTTGAATAGATGAAGTCATGAAATTTTCCTATACATGGATGTACACGGAATCTATTATGCTGAGTGAAATAAGTCAGAGAGAGGGAGAGAAAAACACAGAATGGTATCACTCATCTATGGGTTTTAAGAAAAATGAAAGACATTCTTGCAATAATAATTTTCAGACACAAAAGAGAAAAGAGCTGGAAGTTACAGCTCACCTCAGGAAGATCACCACAAAGAGTGATGAGTTTAGTTAGAGAAATAACTACATTTTGAACTGTCCTAATAATGAGAATGTATGAGGGAAATGGAAAACCTGTCAAGAGTACAGGCGGGGGTCGGGTGGGGAGGAGGGAGATTTAGGACATTGGTGATGGGAAAGTTGCACTGGTGATAGGTGGTGTTCTTTACATGACTGAAACCCAAACAGCACAATCATGTATGTAATCAAGGTGTTAATAAAATAAAATAAAATAAAATAAAATAAAATAAAATAAAATAAAATAAAAAGAATTTGCTAATCCAAGTTCTGCTGTTCAGAAACATTCCACTAGGTGGCAGTAGGTAACACTCACTACCCAGCAAATGATGGCGCAGGGAGGGGGAAATCAGTGAATCAGACTTAAACTCTTTCTAGGGACCCTAGGTAATTATTCCAAACAATTTGACAATTATAGAAACTTGAGAGACATAACAATGATTCAGCATAGTTCTCTGATAATTACTTTTTTATTAAAGAAAAAATCCATATAAATACTAATTAAGCCACATTATATGCAGAATAGAAATTGAAGGTACTATTTATAGTAATATTTTAAGCAAGAGCTATTTTAACTTTATTTGAATTCTCCTACCTACTATTCTCTCCCAATGAGCCTTCCTCCAGTGTCACTAAAATAAGGAATAGTACAGCTCTTAGATAGGTTTCATTTGTAAGAAGTCTTCCTTCTAGGACATATGTATTGGTTCCATACATTGACTCTGAGCCATATCTCTGTTGGCCAATATTTTCTAATCAGTTACTTCTATGGAAGTAATTCCTTCTATGGAAGGAATTAATGTACAGTTTATTTCTATGAACATATACAGTTTTTATGAAATACCTTCAAATAAGTTTCCAGAAAGATTTTTGTAGCTATCCCTTATTGTCACAGCATCCATTAGGGTCCCTTGGGGTATTTCTAAGCTAAATAAAATATTTTTGTTTTATTATAGTTGCAATAACTGTAATCTGACTCTTTTCATAACAAATAATGTGACGCATAATGCAAGAGAGCGAAATTTGATATTTGTGTTTTAAGTTCTATCTCCTTAAAAAGTAAAGAATTCATAACCACTGTATTAACCTACATGCCTGCAATATTTCTCACAATAAAACATCACACCATTAGTTGATCTACTGCTCAAGTTCACTCCCCTAAAGCTGTTGGGTAAGTGACCTGTCTAGCAGAGATGATAATGAAAACACTTTTACTAATGTGATATAAATAGCTAATCAGGGATAGAGCGAGGCTTAAGGTCTCAGAGATACTGTAGTCTTACACTGGCATTCATTTAACTACTTTACAAAATTTTTCTGAATTTGAGAAGCTGCTGTACTTAAATTGTAAGAAGACTAACCTTGAGGTTTACCTTGTAACTCCTACCTTAGGCAGAGGAAGCACTGCCCAGCTTTGCCTCCTTTCCCAATACTGTGACCTGTTTTCAAAATATGCTTTCTTATTTTGGAGTGTGGAGCCACACTAGAAGCACTCAGGGTTTACTCCTAGCCCTGTGTAGGGATTACTCCTGGAAGTGCTTTGGGGACCATCTGTAGTACTGGAGACCAACCTGGAGAGGCTGCATTCAAGGAAGGTACATTACCTGTTATATTATCAATTCACTACCCCACTGTGTCTTTTCACAGCAGAAGAAAATTATAATTTCTTTCAGTTAGGGTATATTGGATCTTTAGTAATCCTACAGAAGGTCTCCAATTTCCAGACATATTTTTTTCAGTTAAAAAATAACATCAGGGGCTGGTGAGGTGGCACTAGAGGTAAGGTGTCTGCCTTGCAAGCACTAGCCAAGGAAGGACCTCGGGTCGATCCCCGGTGTCCCATATGATCCCCCTAAGCCAGGTGCAATTTCTGAGCACTTAGCCAGGAGTAACCCCTGAGTATCAAATGGGTGTGGCCCAAAAACCAACATAAATAAATAAATAACATCAGGGCCAGAGATATATGTTTGAATACTTTTCTTACATATGTGAATTTATGAGTTCAATTTCCAACACAACAACAAAATATTTTAACTATTATTAAATACTGGAGACACAATACAGTATTTCTTATTAAACAGTAGACACTTGTACACAGCGGACCCAGTTTCAATTCCTGGCATCACAGAGACATTGCCAGGAATGATCATTGAGTACATAGCTAGGAATAAGCAGTAAGCAACACCAGGGGCAGCCCACCTAAAAACAAAACAAAAAACAATAAATTGTTCTCACTTTGGCAGCACATATACTAAAATTGGAACAATCAGAGAAGATTAGCATGGCCCCTGTGCAAGGAAGACATGCAAATTCATGAAGCATTCCATATTTTTTAATTTTATGTAATGTAGTCATATTTATTCCATTAACCTAAATTTCCAAAATAGTAACATTAAAAGAGAAATCATTGTATGATTTATTTGCATCCTATCTTCACACTATGAAAATTATTTTGACCATAAAAGTTAGAGATATTTTTGATTTACTTTTTTTGCTGTTGTTGTTTGTTTTGGGGCTAACCCAGCTGTGCTCAGGGTTTACTCCTGATTCTGCACTCAGAAATCACTCCTGGCAGGCTCGGGAATCATATGGGATGCCAGAAATGGAACCTGGGTCCATCCCGGGTTGGACCCATGCAAGGCAAATGCCCTACCGCTATGTTATTGCTCTGCCCTTTATTTACCTTTAATAAACGCATAAGATATTTAGTATTTTTAATGCCAAAGTCTTAACTGATTGTAAAGGTCTTAGGAAATGTATTTGATAATTTTATTTTCATGAACAAAAATTGGTAAGAATCTTGAAAACATAAACATTTGTTTTTACATTTCACAATCTACTGTAATGTGTTTTAGGCATAAAGAACTAAGTAGGCTTAGTAAATAAATAAAATAATTAAAATAATAAAACAAGAAATCTATGTTACATACAATATAAAATCATCGAGTATCATTGATAGTATGCCCTGCCTATATGTACATATTGAAAGTGTTTATTTTTCATACATTCACACTTCATTATGTTTTAAGATTGTGTTCTATCAGAGATGCTGTGTATTTTATTACACTTCTTAGAACATGCATATATTTACAGACTAGTGTATTGTACTCATTGTACTAGGCACAAGAAATGCAGCCTGATAGTAGATGGATGTTAATAGTAATGTTGCCCAAAATAAATTTACTTAAATGGAATTGAATTATGCACTTTTTTTCTCAAGAAATAAATGACATTTATAGCTTTTAACCTGTTTATAATAATATGTATAAGATACAAAACTACGTTGGATTCTTAGAAGAATATCAAAGAAGGCAATGGTGTCAAAATTAATTTAGTTGTAAGGCAGAATAAATAAATTTCTTAGGTATAAATCAAATAAAAATATGAGAAAAATTAAAAATTGTAAGAATTTGATTTTTAAACATTATGAATATTGAGGACCTTTAAATGAAGCAAATAATAACTTATTGTAGAGAAGCCATTGTTTTCTTCTTTCTTTTTCTCCTTCCTTCCTTCCTTCCTTCCTTCCTTCCTTCCTTCCTTCCTTCCTTCCTTCCTTCCTTCCTTCCTTCCTTCCTTCCTTCCTTTTTTTCTTTCTTTCTTGACTTTTTAGCTCCCAGATCACTATTAGACACTTCTTGATATTGTAAAAATAAAATCTTTTCAAAGCCCATTTTTCCCCAAAGTGATTAGCACAAGGAAAGTTTGCAAATGCAAATCAAGGAAAAGTATTTAGGTAGATTTTATTTGGTTAAAATACAATTGGCATTTTATTTGATATTTATAATGTTGATCATTATGTGAAAGTAACACAATGGTTCTTTTAAGTCTTCCAATTAATATTTAGCATGTTCCATATGCATAGGCTATTTTAGATACCTATTAGTGAAAGTCTGTCTTTCAAATATTTTCTTAAAAGTTCAAATAAAATTATAAATGTATGTTTTATTATATACTGAATTCTCTAAGAATATACTTCATTTCATTCAATAATTATTCAATAAATATTTATTGAGTCCTAAAAATGCCAGGTACAGAATGAACAAGATGTTGGTGATATAAAAATAAATTAAATACAATGAAAACTTAGTGTCTTTCCTTAAGAAATGTATTATCCATTCAGAGAGTTAGACAATTTACTTTACTATGTTAAGAGTTTGAACAAGAGCAGTGGAGAGAAAAATCAGCTTCTGTATGGGAGATACAAAAGAGGTAAAATATTAACTAATTCTTAAATAAAACAGCATAGCAGTTACAGGCTATAACTCAGAAACTTAGAAACTATAATCAATCTATAGGGTTTGTTAGGCAAAATCTAGCAGCCCTGGAGTCCAAAGAACAAGAGTCGTCTGTGAAAAGATGTATTTGATTATCATCATAGAGGAATTGTAAACAAGAAATATAGTTCTAAATACTTAGCTTTATTCTTAAAATAGAATAGGTGGGAGCCGGAAAGATAGTACAGCAGGTATGTCACTTGCCTTGCAAGTAGCCAACCTGAGTTTGATTTTAGGCAGCCCACATGATCCCTTAACCTGGCATGAGTGACTGTTCAGTGTAGAGACCGGATTAACCCTTGAGCACCAGAGATTGTGACTCAAAAAATACAAAGAAACAAACGGAACTAAATAAATGAATAAAATATTATAGGTGCAGCAAAGGACAGTTATCATTTGGATTATCATCCAAGCTAGTTAGCTTTACTTGCTGGCAATTTTTCCAAATGTACCTTTTCTTATACTAGTTTATAGTATACCTGTAATAAAGCAATTGCTTATTCATGTGGTAGTTCAATTCTCTACCACAATGAAAACTTCATGAGAGCATAAATATATTGTTTTTATTTAGGGTTTTATTACTAATATATGGTGAAGTGCCTAGCTCTTCAGAATTATCTTTTTTTTTTTTTTTTTTGGTTTTTGGGCCACACCCGGTGACACTCTGGGTTTATTCCTGGTTATGAGCTCAGAAATCGCTCCGGGCTTTGAGGACCATATGGGATGCCAGGGGATCAAACCATGGTCTGTCCTAGGCTAGCGCACACAAGGCAGAAGCCTTACTGCTTGAGCCATTCCTCCAGCCCCTACCCAAATATTTTTGGAACATATTTAAATATAAAGCTATAGAAAGTCACTAGGGAGGTTTGTTCTATCACAAGAAGAATGCAATGTCAAGTCATGTGAAACAGTTTAAGTAATCAGAATATAAATTTATTATTTTTTTTACACTATAGGAAGGCACTCAGATCTTTTGTAGCATGACCCACACCATTTGGAAACTCAAGTTCTGCCAGCCTTTCTTCTCTCAACCATCCGTTATTCTCAGCCACATATTAGATGAGAGCAATGGATAGTGAGCAATTCCTTTTCTTTCTGAAAAGGAGTTATGCATATATGGCTGGGGAAAATAACATTGTGATTGTTTTTAATTCTTAGCCACTTAAATTGTAAGTTGTATTCATTTTACTTTACCTATCCACAGCCCTTAAAATTTTCATAGCAAATACTTACTCTTCTTTCAACCTATCTGTCATGTCTCATAGAAAGTTTATTACAGAAGCCCATTTTAGGTCCTCTGAGACTTCATTACTTTCCAAAGTCATGATGAAGCATTATTCTGAATAAAATTTAGTTCTACTTCTTCCAATTAACAGCAGATGATGAAAGTGCCTGCCAGTTCTGTTGCTTTCAGCTGGGTGTTTTTCTCTTGCTTGGCCATTTGTAAAATGTAAGACCTCCTAATGGGGATCTGGTTAGTCACTTGAATTAATGAGTTTTAGCTGAATTAATAGTGCCTGGTACACTGTAGGTATTCAATAATTGTCAACAGCAATTTAGATGCTGACTTAACTTATGCCATTTGAGTGTGCTGGCTAAAATCAATATAGTAGAGCCTTCATACTAGACATGAAATAAAGAATTCAATTTTCCAAAGTTGTGGTTCAAACTTTATATAAAGCTTTAGCTGCTGATTCTGAAAGGATCTGAACAGAGAGCCAAAGCTATTGGTCTGAATCTCTTCTTGTATATTTCTGTCACATACACAATTCCAATCTCAATCTCACGAGACTTGGGTCTTTCTCTGAGGACACTGAAAAAGAGTAGGTTTTCATCAAAAATAATGACTAAAAATAATTAGAAGAGCATGTCACAGAATATATGTTTGGGGCTAGCTCACTTTCTTGTACCCAGGAGCCTCTGAATAACTGTTGATAAATACATTTTAAATTGAAATAGAATCAAAAGTCAAACATAAGTTACCTGGCAGAGGAAACCTGCTAGATATAAACCCTTAAAATTTAAAAAGTTACACATCAGGAAGAATTTTATTCACAAAGCTAAAGAGATGAAGTTAGCAAGTTCAGATTACAATACGACATATGGTTCGTCATGCCTAATGGAACATATTTGCATATTGAACTTTTAATTAGAAGGAATTAAAATTCCTCTGAGACCATTAAAATTCTGGACTGAAAGTCTTAAAATCAATGTTATTACAATGTTATTACAAAATCAATGTAGATTACATTCTTTGAGAAAATCAATAATGTTTGCTGAGAAAAATATTTGACATATAACTAAGTCACTGAAACTTATCAGGCCAATGCTTAGCCTAATGATTTATTTAATTACACTTAGAGAATTGCTTTATCATATCAGTATATCATACTGACTTACATAAGCACCACAGATCTCTTTCTGAGTTATGTCATCTTTTCAACTCCCCTTGGCTTTCTATTGTTGATGAAAATTATATTTTTATTCTTTTCTCTTTCTTTGTTTTTGTTTTTGGGGAACACATCTAGCAGGTTACCCCTGGCTCTGTGCTTAGACATCACTTTCTGGCAGGCTCCAGGGACCACATGGGATGTCGAGGATGGAATTTGGGTCAGCTGCATGTACATGTAAAGCAAACTCCCTACCCTCTATGCTATCGCTCTGGTCCCAAAACTGTATCTTCTACTTTTTGTTTTAAATTATTTTTATTTAAATATTATTTATCTATCTATCTATCTATCTATCTATCTATCTATCTATCTATCTATCTACCTAAATTTGTACACAAATGGCAGCACTCAGAGGTTATTGTGGCAGAATTGAAGGTCCATATGAATGTCAAAGATCAAACCTGGGTCAGCTGCAGGCAAGGCAAATGCCCTACCCATTGTGCTATTGCTCTGATCCCTATTACAGAATGCTTTTATTTATAGCCACATATGACAACAACTACAATAATAGAGGCTTTAATGATATAAGAACTATTTTAAGTACTGTACATACTGGTGTGGAATATGAATAACTACAAATGATTACTTGAACACAATACTCACTTATTCAGTGAGAGTATTTGCCGAGTACTTGCAGCTATCTCAGCACCATGAAAAGCACCGAAATATAGTTGAACTAAGTCACACATTTTGGTTAGTAAGGGAGAAAAAAGAATTTGAAATATCATAATAAAATAAGTGATAACGATTGACTTATAAAAATGAAATGGGTTGGTAGGTCAATAGTAAGGAAGGTAGAGTACCTTGTATGCAGTGAATCAAGGTTGTGGTGGTGTTGGGATGCAGTGGACCAGGGTTTGCATCCCAACACCACCATATCATAGTCCCCTTGAGCGAAGAGCCAGGAGGTGCCTACCAAGAGACAGAGACAGACAGAGACAGAGAGACAGAGAGAGACAGCAGGGAGGGAGGGAGGGAGAGAGGGAGGGAGGGAGAGAGAGAGAGAGAGGGAGGGAGGGAGAGAGAGAGAGAGAGAGAGAGAGAGAGAGAGAGAGAGAGAGAGAGAGGAGAGAGAGAGGAGAGAGAGAGAGAGAGAGAGAAGAGATAGGGAACTATACCTAGTCACAGAGACATTTTTTGCTTGGTTTGTTGTGAATCATTCCTGGGATACCTGGAGATGCTCAGGGACTATGCCTGGCTAGTTCCTTAGTAGCATGAAAAGCATATATATATATTCAGCCTGTTGAGTTCTCTCTAGCCCTGGAAGAGACACCATTAAAGAGAAACACTGAAGACTTTGAAGGGTGAAACACACATCTGGGTTGGGAGTGGTTTGGGGTTCATACTTAACAACTTAAAGTGAGATGTGAATTCACATCATGTGATTTAACCGAATTTTGTGAAGTCAGATCATGCCTTAAGAGCTAGAATGTGCAGAGGAGAAAAAGATGCTGGGGGGCCGGAGTGATGGCGCACTCGGCGTCTGCCTTGACCGCGCTAGCCTAGGACGGACTGCGGTTCGATCCCCCAGTGTCTCATATGGTCCCCCAAGCCAGGAGCAATTTCTGAGGACATAGCCAGGAGTAACTCTTGAGCGTCACTGAGTGTGGTCTAAAAACAAACAAACAAACAAACAAAAAAAAACAAAAAAAAAACAAAAGAAAAGAAAGAAAAAGAGGCTGGGAGAGTGATATTTGGGAGTAGGAGGAAATAAAATGAAATTATGTTAGTTAAAAGTACAAGTTCAACATAGTTTCTACAAGGTCAAATATGTCTTATTCAAAGGAACTAAATATATTTGCTTGTATAGCAGTGACAAATTCAGAGATTTATGAAGATATATTGGTATTTACTGATTTATAAAATAGATGAATTATTAAAGACACAGATATAACAATATTCAAAATATGTACTATATCTGTTAAAAATAAACTCTTGCTTTATAAATTTTCTAAGCCATAACATTCACTCAGACCTAAGCAATAAAGCTTTGAATTTTAGGGTACTTAGCTTGCCACCTAGTGGTTCCAAGTTGGTCTTACATGTAGAAGATATTTAATCTGAAAAATATGCAATCTATACAATCATTTAGAGAGATGAAAAAATATATTTATCCAATTTATTCAAATTATTGAGATATAATATAAAATATTTTACAATGTACCAAACAACTATCACTATACAAGTTAAATTCTGAAGATGACCCTCGTTTTATTTTTATTCTTCACTTCTTACATAAAATAAATGCCTTTGTAAACTGGAAAACTGGGTGCATTCAATTTTCCAATTATATATGACAGAAAGTGAAATTAGGAGTATTTGTTATATTGAGAATTTTTATCAATATTAATTTTTTTAATTTGTTGGTGGTGTGTGAATTGATATATTTCTGATGATTGATAGAACCATTTTAGAATAATTTGATTACTAATAAAGTTGAAAATGCAACTACTTGTTTCATTATTCCATTTATAAGCATATGTCCTAACAATATTCTTACATATATATTTTATGAAATGCACAAGAATACTAAATCAGTGTTATTATTGTTTTGTTGTTCCAAAAAGTATAAGCAGTATAATTTATTTGAATATCTTTTACCTCCATACAATGCACACACTACAATATTTTCAAGAAAGAGGTATGGATTAATAGTAGGGGTTCAGAGAAATAGTAAAGCCAGTATGATGCTTGTTTGGCACATAGCTGACCTGGGTTCCTTCTCTTGCACCCTTTATTATTCCCCTAGCCTTCTAGGCATAAATACTGAGTGCATAACCAGGGATGAAGCATGAGCACCACCAGTGTGCCCTTAAAACAAAACAAAAAAAATAGAAGAGAAATATAAAATAAATTAGCTAGAGCTATATATTAACATACATACATCTTATCTGATAAAATTTCTTATAATATAAATTGCTGATATAAAGTTATAAGCCAAAGTGCTATAAATGAAGTAAATGAGTCATTAAATTATTTATTTTAAATATCTTGGTTATGTATTTATAGGCACTGACTTGAACAACATTTATAGGGCAGGCCAGAAATCTAAATATGGTTTTATTAAAAAGAATACTATTTGCTTTATGTTTTATTTAATACATTTTATTAAAATGCAGATGTTTCCTTTTATTATCTGAGGAATATGTACTATTTTCTCTTACCCCGTGGGCTTTAAACATTCAAGACTGCTGCTATGACTCCTGTAAATGAGTCAGTAATAAATCTTTAACTTAGGTGTTCAGGGGTTACTCCTGAATCTCCACTCAGTAATTATTCCTGGCTTGCTCAGGGGATTATATGGGGTGTGTGGTTGTGGTGGGGCTTCTGTCTAGAAGAAAAGCATGACTGCAGAGTGAAGTGGAGCTGCTACACTTTTGTTTGGGAAAACTCACCTCAGTTCAGTTCAAACTGGCTTCGGGGAAAAATATGGAGTGCTGAGCTTTAAACCTGTATTAGGCATATGGACAGTAAGCATGTTATTTGTTTCTTGTTCACCTTATTTTAATTTTTCAATTTTCTATATCATTTTCTACAGTGGTTGCACCATTTTACAGTTCCACAATGTAATGTGAGTTTTCATAATATAAATCAAACCACATCACTTTCCTGTTGAAATCCTTTGTATGTTACCCAATTTACTTAGGGTAGGAATATGAGCCATTTCTAATATATTTTAGGAACTTGTGCAGTCTAATCACAAGTCACTTTACTGGACTGGAGATATAGCTGAGCAGGAAAAGAGACCTGGGTTAAACCCCTGTAGCAAACAAAATTTTCAGGTTACTTTTACTACTTTATATTTTCTGAGCCACTTCAAAAGACTTAATCCTAAGACCCACCAACCTCTTTCAATTTAGGCCATTTTCTGAATCTTCTTTCAGATATTTGTAATGTAGCCTACTCTCCTCTACATAGAAATTACTCATGTTTCAAGTTTTGGTTTATGTATGAATGTTTTAGAATATTCTTCGACCTCCCTAATTGCAAGATTCTCCTTTGTGCTCTCTTAGGCACCTTCTGATGTCCTTGACAATCTGGTATTATTTTATTATTTTATAATTATATTTTGTCTGTCACCTGTACTAGAAGCAACTCTCTAAGAGAAAAAAAAACTGTGAACTGTCTTCACTATTGTGTTTCAGCATCTCATGCTCCTAATAAACAAATCTTTTTGTGCCTAAGGCTGAAATAATCTTATCCAAAGTAAGTACAGATGAATTGTGTTTAGTCTAAAATGTTACATTTAGCCTAATGTCTGAGAGAGTTCAAAAGACAGGCATCACTTAAAAACTTTAGAGTTAAGATTTTTTGATAGCATTGTAGAATAGATGATCTTTATTGGTCTTGACAAACCTATTAGTTGGCTTAAGTCAAGATTGTAAATAGTCTAATCCAAACCCATTCCTTATTAATGATAAATTTATTAATATTGTTTCACACTTGAATTTATGATGACTTCTTCCAAGCAATTCTTCAACTTTTAATCACAGAGCCAGAAATAGCCCCAGAATTTTATCAATCAAGCCCTAAGCCCAAATCCCTCCAAAAGTATAAAATAAAAGTAATGTGTCAGTAGTATGGCCTAAATGTGCTTAACAATATATATAAGCCAATAGGTAGACATATAAATTATTAAGTGAAGTGATTGGCAAAGAGAATGCAAAGGTACTTGAAAGTGTTATTAATTTACAAACCTCTATTCAGCACTTATCTGGCATAAGTGCCAAACTAGTCAACACATTTCAGTCATTGGACTCAAAGCTTTTATAGACTACAAAGTTTAACAACCAAGTTAATAGGCCAATATTATAAATTAAAAAGCTAGTATTGCTTATGTTATGTATTCTAACCCCACCCACAAGTCTGAACTTAATGCACAGATGACAGAGGAAATATAGTTGTCAGGAAGTTTCCTGTAGGGTAGAATTATCTTAAATAGATACTAAAGGTGAAGAGATGGCAGCAGGTATCCCAAAGAGTGCAAATGCAAAGTTTTGGAGTAATATGTAAGTGATTCATACTCCAAATTGTGAATTATTCAGAATGGGAGAAACATAGAGTATAGGACAGAAAGATGGAGGGGTAGAGGAAAGGAAATGGCATGTCAAGCAGAGATAAACAAGACAGGTGATTGGAAAGGGGAGTATAAGAGACATTTCAATAATCATCTGATGAGAGTAATTAGGGTTTGATGGAGGAAATGATACTGAGCTATGAGGAAAGAAGAGAAATCTTTGCTTAAGGAAAAATCTATCAAACTTGCCTTAGTTTAATTTTTACTTGGGAAAATGTACTATATTCCTCTTCTATGCCAGAGGAACATTGTAATTTTCATAGCATCACCATTTTAATCAAGGGACTATCATTTTAACATGAATCTTCATGATCCTAACTCTGATATCATATTGTGTTTAACTCATAAGAATGGAAATTTTGATATTGGAATGGTCAGGCAATTCATTGTAATCAATTAGGTATTTCTATTTATGATCCCTTTCAATGATCATTTATGGCCCAACAACAATAAAGGGAAGACCTGTAGACCTAAAAGATCCAAAGTATTTGCAATGTTCTAATGAAATACTAAAGTCAGAGAATAGGATTTGAGCAACCAGGGACAATAGAGTGCTACTATCAAAGGTAGATTTCACAGTAGTGAGATAGGAAACTTGGTTTCTCTCAGACCTGTGCAAACAGATCACTTAGTTATTACTGTTTAAAAATTTTCATCTATTTAAAAAAAAAAAGACAAAACAGCAATGAATAAGTTTGGTAAAAACATTAGATCTATTAGGGACATGGCTCTAGGGGTTGAACACATGTCTTGTATTTGCTCCCTATCAGTAGATATGCCTTACCCAAGCACTCCTTGGAGTGGCTTCAGGTCCCTGAGGACTGATGAGAAAGCTGTTCAGTTCAATAGATGATAAACCTACTAATATATGCAATGCTTCAATATATCTGTCAGTCACATTATAGGTAATTATGAGAAAATAGTCACTCTTGGTCCCTAGCAGAGCACTAGAAAGAGAAAATGTAAAATGTAAAAACTTCTGAGTTGAGGTTTGCAAGTAAAGATTATAATAAGCACAAAATGCCATATTGTCATTGCACATTCATATGCATAAAAGCAATCGTTTTTTGGCTCACATCAGCAAAAGGTTAATCCTAGTGGTGTTCATAGGACCATATGGAATGTCAGAGAACAAACCTGGGGTGGCTGTGTACAAGACAAACACCTTATACACTACATTGTTGCTTCAGTACATTGATTGAATATTTAAATAAATAGTTTAAGTATAAAAGTGCTTCCCATGAGGGAGGATATTTGGAGATTACTTAAATAAATAGTATTACTTAAATGTCATTATTTAATAATAATAAATAAATAATAAATAATATTATTAAATATTAAGTATTACTTAAATAAATAGATTACTTAAATAAAAGTTTTGAAAAAAGGTAAATTTATCATGTACCAGAATGATAGTACAGCAGGCAGTGTTCTTGCCTTGCATATGGATGATCAGTGTTTGAACCCTGACACTTCATATGGCCCCCTGAGCTGCACAAGTAGTAACCTCAAAGTGCAGAGAAAGGAGTAATCTCTGAGCATCTTCAGGTGTAGCTCCCCCCTCCCCCCAAAATGTTCAAAATTAAAAAGTGTATGTTTAACAGGATTTTGTTATATAAATATCTAGTTTCCAAACAACTTTCATTAAAAATGTTCTGAACAGAGTCTGGATTATGCCTTTCCTTGATCCGTCTCAGTTCTATGTCCCCTGCACTGTTGAGGTCAACTAATTAAGAGGACTCTGGAATAAATTAGGCAGGTGTTGGATGAATGGACCATTTAGAACTGTCACAAGACACAATTTGGAGTGGGTATTTCCTTGGTCTTCCTGACATATTTCCATGCTAACCATAGCTGTTCATGCTTACTATTAAAAGGAATTTTGCTGCAGTAATAAGAAATTTCAAAGAAAACTTTGTATTACCCAGTGGCACTGGAATTTAAGTGTCAATTGTCCCACCATCCCACCATCACAGTCCCACCGCTTAAAATTAAATGATTAATATGTGACATGCTTTCAAATGCTTTGTAGAGTAAGGATAATGACAATTTCTGCTTTATGTATTAGGAAGGAGTTTTACTCCTTATGGTGTCATGGACAAAAGTTGTCAGCCAACAGCTCAGAGATAGCTGGCAAATATCACTAACCAGGAGATGATGATGGGGACCAAGGCTTGAAAGGCAAAGGTGGAGAGTATGTTAGGGATGTGTAGATTCCACAGGCAGGTTTTGAGGTTCCATAGCTTGAATTATGCAGAAGAACAACTGCACTGAACACAAGTAGCAACCTTGCACCTGTGTGGGGAATTCTTTTTATTCTGAGTATTGACACAAGAAAGCAGAAGTTATGGCCTAGAAGGGAGTGTGAGTGAAAAAGGAAAGAAAGTGCCAAGTAGAAAGAAATATTGAAACTTTGAAAATGGAGGCAAACACTTAGCAGAAGAGGTTTTGTACTGATTTAGAATTATGAGAGAAAAATACATTGTAAGGATGTGGAGTAAGTAGAATTGATGCCTCATTGAGTGGTATGTGTATTCTGATCCTTCTTACAATACCTATAAATATGAGCATACAACACTAACCCAGAAATAGAATGAATTTAGATTTCATTAGCATCAATCAGGCAGAAGACCCACTATCAAAGCATTTCTGTACATGTTCTTAGTTAGTTTTCCAAAACTGCACTGACCAAAGTTTTATTAAACCTATTTTGCAAATGAAAAATGAAACACCTGAAATAATGGAAGAAGAACTTTGATATTTGCAAGAAAGTATATATTTATTAGAAAAGAATTTTAACCAGGAAACTGAGGTACAAGAATTTGTATTCTTGGATCATGCTTTCTGCCAGAAAAACATTTCATCTTTTCTGGCCACTGCACACACCAAAGAGATCAAACTTCTGGCTGCGAGCCATGAATGACTCGCATTCACAGAAGTTTTAGCAGTCACACAGCTGGTGGACTGAGTCATATAGTTGCTGCCCACCCATGTTACAGCCCTCATTGAATCCAGTAGCAATTATCCCTGGAGAATTACTCAGACAGTGTTTGAAGTTTTACTTCAAATGGACAAACTAATTGTTCCTAAATCATTGCTTTTTTTATTTCCTGGTAACAAAACACTTTGACTTTAAGTTCTATTCTTCCCCAGTAAAAAAAAAAAAATTCCCCTCTCCTCCGCCTACTTTATGATAATTATCCTTGTATCCTTTAGGCACTTCTCAAATTAATTCAACTGAACCTGGATGAAAGTTTTTCAGGATACTGAAGATATCACAAGCTTATTTCTATAATCAGTATTTTGTATAAGCAATACTGTATGGGTTTCTTGAATACAAGGTACTCCAGATGTGGTAGTGTGGTGGAGAACATGAGTATCCAAAGAAATAACATATGTAGAGGATTTAGTTCTGTAAAAAACCGAGCACAAATGAGGCCCTAGAAAGGATTTTGTGGCTGGTGGTATAATAATGAATCAAATTTGTATTTTTCCTAGAAAAGAAATATAAACATGCATTATTTAAACAAAGCAGGGACCAAATAGGTAGTATAATTATTAAGGCTCTTGCCTTACACATAGGTGTTCCTGATTTGTTCCTTTGTATAACTTCTGGGTCCCCTGAATACCATCTTTAGGTATTCCTAACCACAGAGCCTAGAATAAACTTTGAGTTTGTATACACAGCCATGTGTAGGCCCCAAACTAAAATAAGTGTGGGAGATACAGAGGAAAATCATGGTGGCTTACAGGGTTTGCCTTTGTGTTTTCACATAATCATGAACTTCCAGTGCCCCATTTATGACAAATGTGTTCCTTGCAACTCTGCTTTTAACTCTAGTAGTTCTTTCTATTTGATTTCCCATACCTCAAGCAATTTATGGATGAAACCCTCGGAAAATGCCACAGCTAAAAAGGAATGGAAATACCAAAGCCAAGAAGTTCAACCTGAAGCAAATGTATAGGACTATCGTGGCAAGCCCTTAGCAAGCTCTATATTGTGCCTTTCACACCTCAACTAGTGTGTGAGCTCTGATGAGCATATGTGTAAGCACTTTAACTACAGGAGTTCTCAACTCAGTGACATTCACAACAGAGGGTGTAAATACTATTGCCTGTGTTGCAAACCCTGGTGTATTCTAGAACTAGATAATGGAGACATTATTTATGGTCAGGCATGTGTGCAATCCTTGATCATTTCAATTATATTAACAAAAAAAAAGAATGATATAATTAAGGGAAGAGAAAGAAAATTTAAAAAAGGAATCTTCAGAGCATGAATCATATGAGTGGGAAAGAGGGATATAGGCCAACATAGATGTGCAAGGAAAGCAACTGGAAGAAATCATAAATTAAGTACTGGTGACTGAGAATAAGCCATGTGACACACAGCAAGAGGTGTTATTAGAGGGAGAAAACTCATCCAGCACAAAGTGAAGAAAGCAATATATTCTTGTTCACTGTATATTTATAGCATTTTCAATACCTGATACAGAGTATATGCTCAATAGATTCATACTGAATGAAAAACTGGAAAGAGAAGCAGGAGATCAGAGTAGACGAAGTTGAGAAAGTTTGGAACAAATGAGTTTCAAACATGAGGATGTGTATAGGATGCCTGAAACCATCTCCAGAAGATCAGGAGAGCTGCAAGCTCAGAAAAAACATTTGAAATGCAAACTGGAATAGAAAATAAGCTTTGAAGTACTACATACCAAAAAAATAATAAAGCCACTTGTGTTTCTCTGTAGTTTTTTGAATATTTCTAATTTATTTATAATCAAATAATAAGTAAAATTTTAATATATTAATTCGAATTTATTGATTGATTTTGCTTGGGGGCCCACACTCATTATTCTCAAGGCTCTATGCTCAGGAATCATTTCTGGTGGTGCTTGGTGACTATATGTGGAACTAAGGTCAGTCACTAGCAAACCAATTACCTTATTAACTGTACTGTCTCTCCAGCCCAAAAATCTAAGGTAATAATAAAATGTACTTGTAAATTTAATAATACAATAATTATAGATCTCATTAAATGGCCACTTGCTAAAAGCCTTCACACATGATCTCAGTCTGAGAAGCTCTATGCATTGAGCACCTATCCTATTTGACAAATGAGAATATCAAGTTTACCAAAGTTTCATACATTACCAAGTTAATCACAAAGCTTGCAATGATCAAGTAGTCTCCCTAGAACCTGAATCTTTCGCTACTGTTTGAAAATAGTTATTTTAGAGAGCTGTTTAGGTAAGATATACTACAAGAGACATATCTTGAGGTTAAAAATAATATTCACAGGGAGAAAACCGAAAGCCTGCCATTTCCAGCACTTCAGTTCCCAACAGAGGGCAGCACTGAGCTAGAATGGTTTCCTTTTGATTCTTTAAATTTGCTCAGTTCTTTAAAGAGGATTTTAACATTCATTAAATATTCATGAAGGTGTCCTTCCTGGCAGTTCCTCCATTGTAGGTAATTACTGAGGGTTTAAAATGTCTGACGTTGCTTGAAAGCACACAAAGCTCTGTCAGCTGCAAGCAGACAGATGCTTTGTAATTTAATTAAAATCTTGGCTTGTCCTGTTCCTCATGGCAAAAAGCAGGAAAGCATTTCCTTTCATTTGTGAGTTTTGTTTGAAAAACATTCAAATGGAGCACCTGGGGGAAGCTTTTTATCTCTTGTATGTCTTTATCTCTGTTTCTTCCATCCTGCTTGGATTCTCAAAACTTCTCTTTAAGGGTTTTTGCGGCCAGATGTATTACTGAATGTGGGTCTTTTCTTCAATTTCAGGTTTTGAAACTAGATTTAGCTAGAGAGTAGTTCAGGGCGCCTTTACTAAGAATTGTTATGTGAAAGTAAATTCTACAGCTGGGGTCTCAAACTCAATTTACCTGGGGGCCACAGGAGGCAAATTTGGGGTGAGGCAGGGCCTCATAAGGGATTTTGCTTACCGAATATTCGCAATGAAAAATAGGATTAGTAAGAAAAAAAATCGCATTAAACAAATGTTTAATGCGATTTTTTCTTACTAATGCTATTTTTAATATAATTTTTATTTTGATCATAGTGGCTTACATATTGTTGACAATAATATTTTAGGTAAATATTTACATAAAATCAGGGGGGATTCCTATCACCAGATTGTCCTCCCTACACCTCCGCTTTTGTCCTACCTCCCATATCCTCTTCCCTCACCCCCAGGGCTGCTAGAATATGTGGTCCCCTATGTACCTATCCTACTACATAGTAGTCTTGCACCTGTTTGGTCTTGGTGCCTCCCTTATTTCCCCCTCTATTTGGAAGCAGGACTAGCTAGTTCAAGTTGCGTGGTTTTGTTTGAAGAAGAGAAAAGTAATAAAATGGGGTAAAAGTCTAATACACCGAAAATGGGCGGAATCCTTCTAGAGGCTCTCATCATCGATTTGAGAGACGAAGGAGAAAAAGAAGATGAAACACTCCACCAGTACAAAAAGAAGTGTCAAATATCCAGTGAGGACTCCAACAATAACGATAAGCACCACAAAAAGAAAAACAACAACAACAAAAACAAACAAACAAACAAAAAAACGCCATGGTCTTGAGATAAGAAACATGGCAAAGCACATAAAGAAAGAAAAGAAGAGAAAAAAATAGGTATAACTGGGGACAAAAGCTTCAATAACCACACCTGAACAGAGAAATCGACCAAAAATAGATAGGTAAATTAAAATAATAATAATAAATGAAGATAAAAATAATATATAAAAAATAAACAATGTTTTGTGCTGTTTGCTTTTTTGTTTTTTCCCTCCTGCCCTGGCACAGTAAATACTTGGGTCATTCGAAAAGGAATTCACTTGGCCTAAGAGATATGGGGTTTCTCTGTCCTTGGAGTATATTGTCATGGGATTAACTATAGACTCTGTTCAGGATCATTTACTCTCCCGGTGGTGCTTTTGTGGTGTTTATTGCGATTATTTGGTAAGCAAATAATCGCGAATACTGCGATATTTGAAGGCCTGCCGCGGGCCACAAAATGTTGTACGGAGATGCGCAAACGGCCAGCGGGCCGCGATTTTGACCCCTGTTCTAGAGCTTGGTGCTGAAACAAGCAAGTAGGGTCTCTGAATCCAAGATCTCAGTTCAGTTGGTAAAAAAAAAAAATATATATATTTTTTTAATTAACCATAGGAAAGAATGTAAAATGCCATGTGGTGAAATGAGATATTGAGTACTCTGAAATTCTAAAATTCTGAAAGTAAGGAGTGAAATAACAGAAAAATTCCTTAATATGGGAAGCCAGGAGATCTCAAAGAAATAAGGAGGAAATATGGTTTACCTTTCCAAACTTCCTTCTATCTTTACTTCTATTTTACAAATGCAAGATGCATGTGACTAGTCTTATAAAACCTGTTGAGAAAGTGGACAAAAAGTATGAAAAGTGAAAGAGAAGCTTGTACCAATAAAAATACCCTAAAAATGAACAATTACAAATCAATGAAATAAGCAGAACATCAATCCAATCAGTGCACTTACTATTCACTAAACTTTCCTTATTCTTTCTTTAGTCCATCTTTTCCCCTAACTGTGGTGACTTGTAGGAAGAGGCAGTAGAGTAGTAATGGAGATCAACCTCAACCAAAAGGGAAAGGAATAGAAATGGACAACTGGCTCTATTCATTTTCTAGTAAATATGATTCCCAAGAAAAAAGATCAAAGTGTATTAACAATATTTTCCTCAATAAAATATAAAGTCTGACAGGACTTAGAAATAATACCCTATTGTAGGGATTAAACTTAGTTTTGAGAGGTGAAATGCCTTCTTCATTTTGAGGTCATTCATTTATCAAACTTTTTTTTTTTTTGTCTTTGGGTTTTATCTATTTTCTGAACTATATACACTTCTTTCTGAGAGGCCAGCTCTATCTTCACATGTCTATTACTCATTTAATTTTCTTCCAGTCTTCATGCTTTCTGCTAAAATATGTGTTGTGACTTCTTCATCAAAACATTTTTTGTAAACTCAAGGTCTCTTCTACTGTAACATCATTCAGTGAATCTGTTCTAAAGGATATCCAGTCTCTCTCTCTCTCTCTCTCTCTCTCTCTCTCTCTCTCTCTCTCTCTCTCTCTCATTCTCATTCTCTCACTCTCACTCTCTCTCTCTCTTCAGAATAATGCCAATGTCAAACATCGGTATAAGGGGAAAAGAACATAGCACTTTTTATGCTGATAGAGCAATGAAACTTATATAAGACCTTGACACATTTGAGACATCTCACCCAATTGTCTGTACTCTGGTGCAGGAAACTCAGGACCATCTTCCCAACAAGGCAGAAAACCTCTGGCAATGTATCAATGTTTCAGGTTTTTGTATTTAAAATATGTTTATATCAGAGTGGTTTTGACTCGGGCTTCAACAATATTCCCAGAGCAGAATCTTCTCGGGTTTTTTTGTAGTCTTTACTTAGCCATGTTGAAACTTGTGAACTATGGTAGAATAGATCAATCTTCTCTGACCTGTATGATTTTTCTTTATTCCTAGGAAAGCTGGGTGAGAAAATATGCCCTGTTTCCCAAAGTTTTTCACCTTAGAGTCCATTCCAACAGTAACATTTAAGTGGAAAAGGAGGCACAGATTTCAAAATAAAGTCCTTTTACTAAATACCCTCTAACTTAAAGTCAAGAAAAAAAACACTCAAAGGTGACTCACACAGCATCAGCTCTCAATAAACAAGCTAATTCAGGGAGCAACTTGAAGGTTATTTAGTCTTCTTGATAGGCTATTCCTGAATATTTTCCAAGAACTTTTATACACCTGAGGGTTAATTTGGCCTTTTGATTTCTTTCAGTCTCTCCTAGCTATGAGGAATTAAGTACTCTATTCTATTATCTGTTCTAATCTTGGTTTGCAATTTAGCAGATTTGTAAGCTTGAAAAAATGGCTGAAAACTTGAGCCTCAGACAGGGAAATTAATGCAGTTGGTGGAATGTTTGCTGGTGGGTGATGAGGACTGATTAATATCTGCATGAGGTTTTTTTCCCCTCATTTCTTTTTATTTGTTGGCTTTTTTGGGGGGGGCACACCCTTGACACTAAAGAATTACTCCTAGCTATGCGCTCAGAAATCATTCCTGGCTTGAGGGTCCACAGAGGATGCCGGGGATTAAACCCAGGTCTGTCCTGGGTCAACCTCATGCAAGGGAAATAAATGCCCTACCATTGCGCCATTGATCCGGCATCTATTTTTCTAATATCTTTATTTAAACACTGTGATTACAGAAATGTTCATACTGGGGTACAAGTCATAAAATGTACCCCACCCTTCACCAATGCCATCTTCCTGTGGCCAATGTCACCCATTTCCTTACCCCACCCCACTCCTTTGCCTGTCTCTTAGACAGGCATTCTACCCCTCTTGCTCACCTCATTGCAATGATGGGTTTTATTACAGTTAACACTCTTAACTACACTCATCACACATTGTGGAAGGCTTCATGTCATGAGGTGGTCCTGCCACCTCTGAATATTAATGCCATACTGTCTTTTATAGCTTTTACATGTTTGGCGTCTAAGTCCTGCTAGCCTCATGAAAGCAGTCATTAAGGTGCAGTTTTGACCCACTTGATCTACTTAATATAGATGTTGGTTTCTATGCTCAAATTTTATGGAGTCAGGATTCTTAGATTGAGCTGAATTTTTTTTTTGTAGAAAAAGGATAATTTGGGGCTGGAGAGATAGCATGGAGGTAAGATGTTTGCCTTGCATGCAGAAGGTCAGTGGTTCGAATCCCAGCATCCCATATGGTCCCCTGAGCCTGCCAGGAGTGTGAGCATAGAGGCAGGAGTAACCTCTGAGCACGGCCGGGTGCAACCCAAAAAAACAAAAACAAAAAAAAAATGAAAAAGGGTAATTTATTTCTGATCTTAATCAAGGTTTTTTTTTACCCTAGGTTTTCTGATATTGAAGAAAACAATTACAAGAAAAGATAAACTAATAAACTAAAATAGTTTGGGATTTTTTGGTTTTTGTTTCTTGGGACTCACAACCGACAATGCCCAGTACTTACTCATAGTTCTTTGCTCAGGTATCACTCTGGGTGGGGCTCCAGCAACAATGAGATTCTGAAAATCAAAATGTGGTCAGTTACATGCAAGACAAATGCACTACCCACTATACTATTGCTTTGGTCCATAAAGTAGAATCATTATATTTAGACAGGATGATAAATGCAAAAGAAAGAAATGGAAACCCAATGAGCACACATTTCTCAACTGGGCTACACTTTAAAAACAAATCTGATTTATAGAGTTCTTTTCCAAACTGTCTTTGCTCTCTGCCTAGATAAGGAAAAGGGACTTTGAATTCTGGTTATCTTCCTTCACAGTTATATCAGGTGTTTTTTTTTTCTTTTGTTTTTGTTTTGTTTTGTTTTTGGTGGCTAAATCATCTCCTAAAAGGATCCAGTCTTCAGAGTTTGATCTATCATCCTCAGTCCAGAATGGTGGGATGGCATCAGGAACTCCTTTTCAGCTTATTCTTGTTTATATAGCTTTCTGTCATTCACTGCCAAGAGGCATCCTGCCTGACTGCTCTTTCAAACAAGCTATTTTTAGGTGGTCGTGACTCATATAAGTCATTTGGTCTGGGTTTATGCTAAACATAACCTGAATCTTTAGTCACCTGAATGTATGCTAACTATTGCTGTTACTATTATTAGTTTAATATTAACATTAGTGTTAAAATTAATGTTTCTGTTGTTAGCAGGTAAATTAATGTTAGTATTCATATTATTCTTAGTATAAAAGTAAAAACTCCATTTGGTTCTCTTTAAAATTAAATAGAAAATACTCAATGCAAGCAGAGCATCATACTGTTATATGTTGTGACTACTTTAAAGACTTGCATTATTAGTAAAATATATTACTTACCAGGTTTTGTCATTTATTTATTAGTCATATTTTGCATAATAATAGAAAGGTTATATTTGGCTGGCTTTATGCAGAATTTATGGAGTCATTTAGTTGGTTCCCTAAAATAGACACCACAAGGCATTTTGGCCTCTCACTAGACACACTTATCTCACAAATTTTATCTAAATATTAAAGCAAAGCAAAATCTTTAGAAGTACACCTAAAGGGAGGATGCGTATGTGTTCATACCGTATGGAGGGAAGGCCCAAGGATAAACCTATAGGAAGTAAAGAAAGTACTAAGATTGTAAAATTTCAGGCCCATGTGTAGTCTAGTTTCAGGATCATCCATTAGGCATCTTAAGTCTAATTTAAACTAGTGTTTGAGGCCTGAGCGATAGCATAGTGGTAGTGAGTTTGCCTTACAGTTGTTAACCTGGGATCAGCTTCAGCATCAGATATGGTCCAATAGCTACAAGGAGTGATTTCTGAGCACAGAGTCAGGAGTAACACCTGAGCACTCCTGGATGTGGCCCAAAAACCAAACCAAAAAAAAAAAAAAGAAGAAAGAAACCAGCATGTCCCTTATATTAATCTATATGTTTTAAGGGTAAAATTGGTACACTATTTATGAATGTTCAAATATTAATTACATAGAAGAGATGATGTGGATGACTGAGGTGATAATGGTATTGGTTATGGTCTACTTCAAATTCTCTTTATTCCCAATAACTCATTCTGTCTTATTTCTATCTACCTTATATATTACTGCCTTTGATGATGCTTTGGGCATTAGTATCTTTTTAATATTTTATTCTAAGTATTTTTCAAACTGGAAAAACAAAAAACTGTTGGCTAGGACCTATTTTTGCTCCCACTGAATTAATTTAATATTCAGGATAATTTTCACTATTTGTTGGGACTGAATTTCATATACATGTAATAGAATTTAATATAATGTGGCCAAAGTTAGTGAAATGTTGAACATTATAAAATTAGAACTGAAGAAATCAAATGTAAATTAAATAGACAACTAAAAAAACACATCAAATCAAGAGATATTTTGTAAAAGAAAAAGATTGACAGATATTTCACTAGGTCAAAAATAATAACAAAAAGAGAATGTTGGAGAGAGGAGAGAGAGAATGAGAGAGAGAGAGAGAGAGAGAGAGAGAGAGAGAGAGAGAGAGAGAAATAAAATACCGGCCCCAAAGGAGGCAGGGAAAAGGGGAAGGGAAGAAGGCATTAAGTGGGGTGAGAAGGAAACTGTTGACATTGGAGGTGGGAAATACATACTGTTATATATTGTATGACTATATCTCAGTCATGAACTTTATCTGTGGGGGGAAAAACTGTATTATGAACAACCTTGTAACCGTTGTGTTTAAAATTTTTTTTGTTTTTTGGGCCACACCCATTTGATGCTCAGGGGTTACTCCTGGCTAAGCGCTCAGAAATTGCCCCTGGCTTGGGGGGACCATATGGGACGCTGGGGGATGGAACCGTAGCCCTTTATTGGCTAGTCTTGCAAGGCAGACACCGTACCTCTAGCGTCACCTCGCTGGCCCCATGGTGTTTGAAAAAAAAAAAGATACACTCTTAAAAAAGAGTAACAATCCTCCCCCTCAAAAAAAAAAGAAAGATAGAAAGAAAGAAAGAAAGAAGGAAGGAAGGAAGGAAGGAAGGAAGGAAGGAAGGAAGGAAGGAAGGAAGGAAGGAAGGAAGGAAGGAAGGAAGGAAGGAAGGAAGGAAGGAAGAAGAAGAAGAAGAAAGAAGAAGAAAGAAAGAAAGAAAGAAGAAAGAAAAAAGAAGAAAGAAAGAAAGAAAGAAAGAAGAAAGAAAAAGAAAGAAAAAAGAAAGAAAGAAAAAAGAAAGAAAGAAAGAAAGAAAGAAAGAAAGAAAGAAAGAAAGAAAGAAAGAAGAAAGAAAGAAAGAAGAAAGAAAGAAAAGCAAAAAATCCCAAGGTCTGTTGGATCTTATAGATCTTAAAAAATTCCTAAAAGCTGACATATTACCTATCATCATATTCTTCCTGAAAATTGTCTAGTTAGTAATTATTTCATAGATGATGTTAGTACCAAAACCAGGAATATTACCAAAAAAAGGAAAGAAAAATATATACCTAAATATCCCCAAGAACGGGGCTTGGGAGGGTCTCTCTCCCTTCCTGGAGCAGGATTCTTAGCCAACACGGGCGGGCAGCTGGCAGGCCTCCGTATGTGCCAGCGGCCCCTTAGCCCGGCCTAGGGTAGGGGGGCTCGGACATGGGTCACCCGACCCCCCTCTCCCCCTTTCCTCCGGATCTCCAGGTGGGTTTCTGGAAGGAGCTGATGGGGCACCCTGGGTTTTCCCCACTCCCTGGCCGGGTCCGGACCCTGGCCTAGGGTGGGGCTTAAATCCCTGTCCTTCGGGCTTGGGAGGGTCTCTCTCCCTTCCTGGAGCAGGATTCTTAGCCAACACGGGCGGGCAGCTGGCAGGCCTCCGTATGTGCCAGCGGCCCCTTAGCCCGGCCTAGGGTAGGGGGGCTCGGACATGGGTCACCCGACCCCCCTCTCCCCCTTTCCTCCGGATCTCCAGGTGGGTTTCTGGAAGGAGCTGATAGGGCACCCTGGGTTTTCCACACTCCCTGGCCGGGTCTGGACCCTGGCCTAGGGTGGGGCTTAAATCCCTGTCCTTCGGGCTTGGGAGGGTCTCTCTCCCTTCCTGGAGCAGGATTCTTAGCCAACACGGGCGGGAAGCTGGCAGGCCTCCGTATGTGCCAGCGGCCCCTTAGCCCGGCCTAGGGTAGGGGGGCTCGGACATGGGTCACCCGACCCCCCTCTCCCCCTTTCCTCCGGATCTCCAGGTGGGTTTCTGGAAGGAGCTGATGGGGCACCCTGGGTTTTCCCCACTCCCTGGCCGGGTCTGGACCCTGGCCTAGGGTGGGGCTTAAATCCCTGTCCTTCGGGCTTGGGAGGGTCTCTCTCCCTTCCTGGAGCAGGATTCTTAGCCAACACGGGCGGGCAGCTGGCAGGCCTCCGTATGTGCCAGCGGCCCCTTAGCCCGGCCTAGGGTAGGGGGGCTCGGACATGGGTCACCCGACCCCCCTCTCCCCCTTTCCTCCGGATCTCCAGGTGGGTTTCTGGAAGGAGCTGATGGGGCACCCTGGGTTTTCCCCACTCCCTGGCCGGGTCCAGACCCTGGCCTAGGGTGGGGCTTAAATCCCTGTCCTTCGGGCTTGGGAGGGTCTCTCTCCCTTTCTGGAGCAGGATTCTTAGCCAACACGGGCGGGCAGCTGGCAGGCCTCCGTATGTGCCAGCGGCCCCTTAGCCCGGCCTAGGGTAGGGGGGCTCGGACATGGGTCACCCGACCCCCCTCTCCCCCTTTCCTCCGGATCTCCAGGTGGGTTTCTGGAAGGAGCTGATGGGGCACCCTGGGTTTTCCCCACTCCCTGGCCGGGTCTGGACCCTGGCCTAGGGTGGGGCTTAAATCCCTGTCCTTCGGGCTTGGGAGGGTCTCTCTCCCTTCCTGGAGCAGGATTCTTAGCCAACACGGGCGGGCAGCTGGCAGGCCTCCGTATGTGCCAGCGGCCCCTTAGCCCGGCCTAGGGTAGGGGGGCTCGGACATGGGTCACCCGACCCCCCTCTCCCCCTTTCCTCCGGATCTCCAGGTGGGTTTCTGGAAGGAGCTGATGGGGCACCCTGGGTTTTCCACACTCCCTGGCCGGGTCTGGACCCTGGCCTAGGGTGGGGCTTAAATCCCTGTCCTTCGGGCTTGGGAGGGTCTCTCTCCCTTCCTGGAGCAGGATTCTTAGCCAACACGGGCGGGCAGCTGGCAGGCCTCCGTATGTGCCAGCGGCCCTTAGCCCGGCCTAGGGTAGGGGGGCTCGGACATGGGTCACCCGACCCCCCTCTCCCCCTTTCCTCCGGATCTCCAGGTGGGTTTCTGGAAGGAGCTGATGGGGCACCCTGGGTTTTCCCCACTCCCTGGCCGGGTCCGGACCCTGGCCTAGGGTGGGGCTTAAATCCCTGTCCTTCGGGCTTGGGAGGGTCTCTCTCCCTTCCTGGAGCAGGATTCTTAGCCAACACGGGCGGGCAGCTGGCAGGCCTCCGTATGTGCCAGCGGCCCCTTAGCCCGGCCTAGGGTAGGGGGGCTCGGACATGGGTCACCCGACCCCCCTCTCCCCCTTTCCTCCGGATCTCCAGGTGGGTTTCTGGAAGGAGCTGATGGGCACCCTGGGTTTTCCCCACTCCCTGGCCGGGTCTGGACCCTGGCCTAGGGTGGGGCTTAAATCCCTGTCCTTCGGGCTTGGGAGGGTCTCTCTCCCTTCTTGGAGCAGGATTCTTAGCCAACACGGGCGGGCAGCTGGCAGGCCTCCGTATGTGCCAGCGGCCCCTTAGCCCGGCCTAGGGTAGGGGGGCTCGGACATGGGTCACCCGACCCCCCTCTCCCCCTTTCCTCCGGATCTCCAGGTGGGTTTCTGGAAGGAGCTGATGGGGCACCCTGGGTTTTCCCCACTCCCTGGCCGGGTCCGGACCCTGGCCTAGGGTGGGGCTTAAATCCCTGTCCTTCGGGCTTGGGAGGGTCTCTCTCCCTTTCTGGAGCAGGATTCTTAGCCAACACGGGCGGGCAGCTGGCAGGCCTCCGTATGTGCCAGCGGCCCCTTAGCCCGGCCTAGGGTAGGGGGGCTCGGACATGGGTCACCCGACCCCCCTCTCCCCCTTTCCTCCGGATCTCCAGGTGGGTTTCTGGAAGGAGCTGATGGGGCACCCTGGGTTTTCCCCACTCCCTGGCCGGGTCTGGACCCTGGCCTAGGGTGGGGCTTAAATCCCTGTCCTTCAGGCTTGGGAGGGTTTCTCTCCCTTCCTGGAGCAGGATTCTTAGCCAACACGGGCGGGCAGCTGGCAGGCCTCCGTATGTGCCAGCGGCCCCTTAGCCCGGCCTAGGGTAGGGGGGCTCGGACATGGGTCACCCGACCCCCCTCTCCCCCTTTCCTCCGGATATCCAGGTGGGTTTCTGGAAGGAGCTGATGGGGCACCCTGGGTTTTCCCCACTCCCTGGCCGGGTCCGGACCCTGGCCTAGGGTGGGGCTTAAATCCCTGTCCTTCGGGCTTGGGAGGGTCTCTCTCCCTTTCTGGAGCAGGATTCTTAGCCAACACGGGCGGGCAGCTGGCAGGCCTCCGTATGTGCCAGCGGCCCCTTAGCCCGGCCTAGGGTAGGGGGGCTCGGACATGGGTCACCCGACCCCCCTCTCCCCCTTTCCTCCGGATCTCCAGGTGGGTTTCTGGAAGGAGCTGATGGGGCACCCTGGGTTTTCCCCACTCCTAGGCTGGCTACAGAGGTTGGCTAAGGGGGTGGAGATTGATCTGGGGGGTGGCAGATAGCTGCTCAGCTATACTTAGGCTGTCACTGGCAATTTCATACCAGTCTACATTTTGCAAACCACGCGGGGGCGAACATATGCTCCTCCCAACCATTAGTACCCCAGATTTACTCTTCTTAAGTTCAGTAACACACAGTTCTATTCTCTGACGAAAGACATACAGTAGATCTAACAAATCCCAGAACTACTTAGAAGGACAGAAATTAAACACATATTGAACACATATATCTTTTGAATATTTTATGGGTATTTTCTTTAACTGATGTAACTCTCTATATATTCTTCTACTATGATGTTTCTATCCACTTTTCATCTTGTCTTTTCTTTGTAAGCTGTTCAGTAAGGATTGTTGGTGGAACTGTCCCTCAGTTTGATTCCTATGATTGAACTATGTCATGGAAACTGCTGGTCTTGTTCCCATTGCCTCCAGATGCACCAATAACGCTTCATGGCATTGATCCTTGTTTGCATAGACACATTAAAATGGGAAAACACCATACATACAGATAAGTTCTTATCTAATAAATCTCAGTACAATGAACCTTACACCCTGAACATTGATATAATGACCTGGCACAGGCCTCAGAAGAATGGGCATCCTCCATTCACGCCGGAACCAGGCAAGCTATCTACGAAACATCCAAGGTCTTTTATAGCAACAGCTGGAAGCAGTCCTCTACCAGGAAAGACTCTACCAAGGGTCTGACATCGACCTCTTAAAAAGAGACTTCCGTTTACACTGAGAAGACTTGACAACAACAATGACCTGCTCTACAGGACATGGTTCTCTCTATTGCCCCATAAGTGTGAGGTGAAATGAGAGGATGCTCCGCACCATCCTGACTACAATATGGGATATGCAGACTCCAGGATCTTTAATACAGAAGCATGATACCAACAACAACATAGACTAAGTGAGGAATGGAGGTGTATTGCCACTACAGAGGATGACTTGAATTGGACAAACTAGTGTGCCTGGAGCCTAGAGTCAGTCCTGTGCCAGGAAACTTCAGGGGTAGGGTCTCCTTGTATTTAGACCATAATTAGCCTTTCCAGATCCCTTATGTTTTGGTGGGCCTATGCAAACAAATGCCACTTTAATACCGTTTTTTACTATGTTCCCTTGACTCCAATCCTTAAGAAGAACAACCCACTAAAACTTTTGAGGCTAACTTAAACTAGTAAGCATATGCATGGAACTAGAGAAATGTACTTTGCCCTCAATGTTTAAGGAGTTACATAAGCCTAATGTCTTTAGATTATATTGTGTGCTGCTAAGAAATAGTATGTACTACAACTGGGGATTTGAGGGACAAAGTAATTGTATTGTACATGAGTTCAGTTTTGTTTTTCTTAATGTTCTTTGGCTGAAAGTTCAAGACTGGGATATCATCGATGGGACTACCGAGAATTCTGTTTATGGGTGATTGGGCTTCCACTGTAACTTTACCCTGTCCTCTTTCTTTGCATCTTTGTTGTCATAATTAAAATAATAATAAAAAAATTAAAAAAAAAAAAAAAATATCCCCAAGAACAGAAATGCAAAGATATAAAAATAATCTAAATAAACCAAGTTCAATAATATTTAAAGTATTTTACATTATAACAAGTGAACTTAATTCCAGGATGCAATCTTGGTTGAGCATATTCAAACCAGTTAATCATATCAACAAAATTAATGATTAAAATTATATAATCATATCAACAGATGCAGAGAAAGCCTTTCCCATAGTTTAATGATCTCTTATTAGAAACCCAAATACTTTTAAGATATTTTAATTGATTTATATTCTTCAGTTCATGATATGCAGAAAGGAACTTTATGGTTGTAAATACCATGTACAAAAAACTTAGTTAACATTATACTCACTAGCAAAAACTTTACAAAGTGAAAGCTTTTCTTCTAAAATCAGGCACACAAGGATTTCCATTCTTAGCACCATTATTCAACAAAGTATTGGAACTTTTAGTCACAGCAATTTGGCAAAACAAACAAACAAACAAAACAACAAATGGATTCAAATTGGAAAATGGAAATTAACCTATTATCATCTCAGACAAAATAATAATATACCAATGAAACCCTACATATGTCACCATTTGGCATTTTGTTTTGCAGCATAGATGGAAGTGGTTGAGGTGTCATGCAAAGTGTAATAAATAATAAAAAGAAAGATAAATACCAGATGATCTAATTTGTATGTGTTTTGTAAAAAAATAAAATCAAAGAAACATACATCTCAATGAAAACTACCTCAAACTTTGAGAACAGTACTGAGATTATTAAGAAGGAGTATTGAATGACAGAAAAGACACATATATTATTGGAGCGGGGTATTAACAATTCAGGAGTAGCATGGCAGAGCATTTTACCTCTAAATTTTTAAGTATTTGTACTCTTGTAACCAGTGCTACCTCATTAAAAAATAATTTTTTGGGAGCCGGAGCGATGGTGCAAGCTGTAAGGCATCTGCCTTGCACATGCTAGCCTAGGACCCCTGGCGTCCCATATGATCCCTGAAGCTAGGAACAATTTCTAAGCGCATAGCCAGGAGTAATCCCTGAGCATTACCGGGTATGCCCCCCAAAACAAAACAAAACAAAACAAAACAAAAAGAAAACAAAAAAAAATTTTGGCATCTGAAGATCAAGGGCTGGATATAACTCAGTTTATATTTTTAGCATATATTCTTAAAAGCAAGATAACAAGTAAATACCATATTTAAGAGTTTTTTATACTTTAAGATTGTGTCAAGGTAACAATTTTAACTTTCTAGCTTAACCATGAGGTTACAATAGTTTGCAGTAACAGTGTACATTCAGCAGTTAAAATATTTTTGTAGAGTAAGAAATTATACCCATTTTATTAATTTTTCAATTGCTATTTAATTTACTCAATAAATTCTTATTATATGTGTATACACCCCAGACTGAAGACACAGGGATATATACTATATATGACACATACTACAGATTGTAGATATGAGGATACAATATATATTCTCCATATTTGAGATATAAAGATATCAATTCCAAAATGGTACCTACCATTAAAAAATTCTATAGTTCAATGAAAAAGTACAAAAGATCATCTCTCATATGATAGTAAAAGTTGAAACTTGTTAATATAGAGAACTATGAGAGTACTCACAGTATCACAGACTAGCAGTTCTTAAAACTTCTCAGGAAAATAGGCAATGCCAACTTGGATAATCCTTGAAGACATTCCTCTCAGTGAAATAAAGCAGTCACAAAAAGACAAATACTGCATAATTACATCTATATCAGAATCTATAGCAATTAAACTAATAAAAACAAAGAATATTGATTATGGAAGTTAAAAAAGAAAATATAAAATTTTAATTTAAATTAGAAAACATGGAATTTTTAGTCTTATAAGATAAAAAGTTTTGAAGTTTGGGTTTACAACAATATGAATGTTTTAACTGCATACTTTAAAATGGTTAAGAATGGGGGCAGAGTGGTAGCAGAGTGTTAAGTTATTTGCCTTGCCCACGGCTGAACCAGGAGAGACCTGGGTTCCATCCCAGGTATCCCATATGTTTTCCCTAGTCTGCAGGAGTAACCCCTGAGTGCCGCCAGGTGTGTCCCCAAAACCAAACTAAAACAAAAAACCTAAAATGGTTAAAAATGGGGACTCATATCATGTACAGTGGTTAGTGTATTTGCCTGGCACTTTACCAATACAGGTTCAAACTTCAGAAACCTATGTGGTCTCCAAGCACTGCCAGGAATAATTCCTGAGTACAGTGTCAATCAGGACTAACCCCTGAGCATTGCCAAGAGTGGCTCAGACAAATAAATAAAAAAAAGTAAGAAGAGAAAAATCATTGTATTTTAATTGTTTTAAATATAACAATAAAAGTCAATGATTTGTTTATATTATTTCACAATTCTGTGTTGGAGGTAGTGAGACAAAGATATTCAGGACTTTCAGGCTCTCAGTAGTGTTGAGGATAGCTTATTTCAGGATTAAGAGACTCAAATTATGTCCAGTAGTGAAAAATTATTGGAATTATTTGCATGAGAAACCATCATTAACAGTATGATTAACCACCAACTTTCAATAAAAATAAATTCATTTAAAAAAAAACATAGGAGTTTTAAAGAGGCCATATCAATATGTCACTCAGAACTTGTATGTGACCGGGTGAGTAAGGTTGGAAAAGATTCAAATGATTTTAAAAATAAATAAGGTCTCAAACATCTGTTAAATTGTCAGGTGGTGGGGAATAAAATAGAGAAGAATGTCAGGTAGAACTTTTTCTTGGCTGAAGAACAGCACAGTGGGGAAAATTCCCTTAAGAGAAAACTGAAAAGATAAAGGAGGTGTATAGTTGTATGCTTATTGGCTAAAAGTTAGAGACACTAAAATGGGATATGGATGATTTGGTCTAATGACACATTAAACTTATTAAGAATGAATGTAAAACTCACTCATTTATTAAAAGAAAGATTATTCTCCCAAACTATATGTAAGACTAGAGAAACAAAAGTAAGTTACTCTGAAATACTTTAAAATGCTCTACCTTCATTTACTTCTGTGTTCTCAGTAATGTTTTTCTTCCAAACTGATTTTCAGATTTCAAATTTAGGCTTCATCTCCTTATGGGACTAGAGGATGATTGATGATAGAGAAGAAAAATTAGAGCTTAAATTAACTCAATGACGGCATAAGTCAGGTGATCATTGTCTGTTGATCTGGGCAAGTCTCTGAGTTCATCTGTGTGCTATTTTTCCCATAAGTAAAATGTCGCATTATGGGTATAATGTATTATAATGGCAAAAATAGATGAAATTTCTTTGTAAACTGCAACCAACAGATTGTTGGCTGTAATTTTTATTTTGAGACTAATAATAAGCTTGGAACATTACAAAAGCATTGTCTTTCTCTGGAAAATTCAAGTGATGATAATCATTTTCTGAGTAAGAGTGTGTAATAGATTGAATTACCAAGCATGATCAGATTATGAGTCAGACTAAGGCTTGATATTCTCTTTATTTGTTGTTTTTATGGATGGCCATACTCACTTCTTCTTAGGGATTATTTCTCAATGTGCCCTAAGAGGTCACTACTGGCAGTTAGGTGAACATTTGAGGTGACAGGGATAAAACCCATGTCAGATGTGTAAAAGGCAAAAATCTTACTCACAGTACTATCTCTCTGGCCCTTGAGACTTGGTCATCAAATAAATTATATTAAAGCCTCAAAAATCATTGAGATCATAAGCATTATGTAGTAATAAAACTAATTGTTTATAATTTATTATTTTTATTTTTGGGTCACACCTGGTGGCAATCTAGCTCTGTGCTCAAAAATCATTCCTGGTAGGCTCAGGCACCATATGAGATGCTGGGGATTAAACATTGGTTCCTTCCATTGGCCATGTGCAAGGCTAACTTCCTACGACTGTGCTATTGCTCTGACCCATAATTGTTTATAGTTTTATATAATAAAATATCATTCAAAAAGAACAATATCTGGTAGTAGGAAGTAGTTAGAAATTGCTATTGTCTGAGATGATATTAAGATGCTGCTTTGAGCCCTACTCTATTATCTCTTTGCCATTCACATGGAACTGTTTGTTGGTTGGTTTTTAATGAAACAATATTGTATTAGTTGTGCTATTGGTTGCTATTGGTTGCTCCTATTGCTATAGGAGGCAATTTTTTTCTTTTATTTTACCAGATAAGCCAATACTCATAATAGTGGGGGACAAAATGAAAAGTTGCAAAGAAAAAAATGAGAAGCAGAAATAAAGAACAGAAAACCCAGGTCATGATGAAGTTAGGTACTGACCCCATATCTAAGACTCATTTTACACAACTGCACTTTTGTTCTGACCCTTTTTGCTTCTGTAAGCTTCCCTAGGTCTCAAAGTATGTTCTTTATTGTAGGTTATTTTTTATTGTTACAGTTACATAGAGAAAGATGGTAAAGAAAAGAGAAACCAGAGAGAAAGGAAAATATACTACTTTTCATTTTCCCCTCAGGGAATCTTCCAAACATAAACAAAGCCTTTAAATTGATATTTGAAAGTCTCTATATGAAAAACGCATCTTCGAAAATTGTAGTTTTTATCTGAGCAGAACTAACTTATATCAACATGCTTTGTCTTCCAATGGGAAAGAGACTTCCTCTTCAAGTTAATATAAAGAAAGCAAATGATATAAATTTTTTCATAGGCAATTTGGAATTTCCAAGGGAGAATTTTCCATTTCCAAGGGAGTTAAAACTTTCTAACGCTACTGAAGATAATTAAATTTTTATAATGAGATGTACCAAAATTCTATTTTGTGTGACCAGCACTTTTTTTCCTTCCATTCTTAATCTTTGACCTAGAAATTTAAGCACAAATTTAACTCTGTTGGTCATTTGGAGGGTTATATCTTCAACTACTCAGGTATATGATCTTCATATAATGTATTCTCTCTGTAGTTCATGGTTCCCCTTCTAACTGTAACTTGAACCTTCTGCAATTTAAAGTAAAGTAAAGAATCAATTATCATTTATTTATATGGAAATATTTAGCAAATTTCCAACCCCCAAAATAACCTACTAAATAATAACAGTGGATATGTGCATATATAAAAGTTATTTTCTTTATACCAGATAAATACATACATATATCCAGTATAAAGCAATTCCTGAGGAAGGCATTTTGTTATGCCACATGCTGTTTAGGACTATTTTGCCTTTCTAATGACTCAGTGCATAACAGAGACAAACAAAAATTTGAAGTAAACAAAAAAGCTTCCTAACATTGCACACTCGTTTTGTTTTAGTGATTACCATAAAATTTTCAATCTGTACTCAATTACACATTTGTCAAAAAAAAAAGATATAAACAAGTATGATTTAGGTCTTTCATAAAGATTATATAACATAGACTTTTTTTTTTCATAGTGTGTAATACACTCATGCAGAGTATATTTTCAGCCAAAATCAGGTAACGGAAGGGCAAAGGTGAAGGATTTTGAGCACTTTGGTGATGTTGATGTAGCTAAGTATGGCAATACCATCAATAACAATGCAATTGTCAATGCAGTACCTTAACCAAAAATAATTAATTCATTAATTTTAAGATACAAGCCATCAGTAATATTAATGGTCAAGATCGATGGCTTCTTTAGTTTACTCACCCTTTGCCTGATTTATAAAAGGTTTATACAAAGGAGTTTATAGGACATAAACAAGATATACATACTGTATCCAGTAAATGAGTCAGAATTTAGGGATCAATACTGCACCTTTTGCAAACACTGATGCTTTTCTTTCTTGTCCTTTCTCCTAGAAGTATCGGTATCAAGATGAAGATGCTCCACATGATCATTCCTTACCTCGACTAACCCATGAAGTAAGGGGCCCTGAACTTGTGCACGTGTCCGAAAAGAACCTGTCTCAAATCGAAAATGTTCATGGATATGTTCTGCAGTCCCACATCTCTCCTCTGAAGGTTAGTCGGGTTTCTCTTAGCACTCATGGCTGTGGTTTTTTGATTGATTTAGTAAGGAAGATTATTTAGCAGCACCAATAAAATAAATCTTCAAACCTGACAGTGGACTCTGTTTGCCAGTGCTTTTCTGTGTGTCGGATGGTTACCTAGCAATCCTAGTATAAAGACTTTTTTTTTTCAGTTCTGTAAATATCGGGATTATTTTTTTATTGACTGAGAATGAGTGAAGGACAGAGGCAAAGGTGAAAAATTGAAAGGGAAAACAAGCTAAGCAAATATTTTAAAAGCCAAGCAGTACATTAAGGATTTATTTAAATGCTACCTCTGGTTCTCTCTTCTTGTTCCTAGATATAACAAATAAAAGTAAATATAACTTGATAACACCTAGTAACTGTCTTGCCATCCTGACTAAAAAGGGAAATGCGTAAAAAGGATAATCAACACCTTTATTTTTTATTATATTTACTTAATCTTGATGTCATACTTTTATAGCATTTTGATGCTTTCTTTAATTTTAAACATTTTTGTTGACTGATATTATGAAAATAAATAATTTGATGAGGTACAGATTTTTTCTTTGTTGCACTTTTATTGCCATTTTATTTTTGTAGTGCTAGAGGATTTTGTGCTTTGAATATAAACTTGCTAATGTCCATTAATGTTAAAGAATAAAGAAAAAGTGGGAAAAATTATATAATAGAAGAGAATAGTTTTTAAACAAGCTATCAAATTGTCCTAGGAGGTCACTGCTGAAGAAACTTTATTTTGTGAGGCAGAACATTTTGTCCACTATAACTTGAAGGCAGTTCTGCAACAATGAAAAGTACAAGCTTAAATGTGACTTTATGCTTCATGGGACCTAATTATACTTTATAAAAACATCAAAGAAATGCTCACTTATGTTTAATTCAGTTGTAACAACAAGATCATATGTCTGCTGATAGAGTGTTTGCCTTATATGCAACCGACCAGGGTTTGATCCCCAGTACCCATGTTTTGAGTCTGCCAGAAGTAATCCAATGAATGTAGATCCAGGAGTTCTGAGCATAGCCAGCTGTGGTCCAAAAATGAAAAGTAAAAAAAAAATCTTGTATTATCAAACAACTTTTAGGTGATACCAAATAATTAAAACATTATGATAATTGTCAAATGTAAGTAAAGATTTGTAACATAAAATAATGTGTATTTTATGCCTCTGAAGTGCATTGTGAAGTTCTTGTGAGTCTTTGAAAATTCTAATCACAGATAGAAATGGTATGCTTCATCGTGACAAGTAAACATTAATAGTTGAAGGATATACAGTTTGTTTCTTTTCACTTCAAGGACGGGTAGGTAAAATATATGAATTGGTGTCACCCAAACCTCAAAGGAAAACCTTTGAGTATAATAAATAGAAATATTTGGAGGCAATATGAGTATTGATGTTTTCCATTTATATATTCTCTGCTCACATCCAAAACAAATAACTTTGTAAAACAGTAGTTCTGCATTCCTAGGAGTTGTTCAGTCTCGGTTATGACTTGGTAGAGGGATGATGAAAGGGCTTCTCTAGCAGAATGAACATTTGTCTCTGTCTGAGGCCTACATCTAAGGATCCATAACTAGTTTGTGTGATTAAAGATGCACTTGATCCACACAAAACTTGCTTGTTTGGTGGGAGGAATATTTTAAACAAATGCTTTTCCTTACACCAAGCCATACAGAGTAGAAAAAATTGAGAATATAGATAACATGGAAACTTTTTAAGTATCAGTATTTTTCCATCTTACTAAAAGAATTCATGTACTTAATCTCAGAAAGCCATTTTGCCTTTTATTATAATCAAAGTAGAAGTAGTAAAGCAAATGCACTAAACTCATAGTATACCAATGATGGAGTCATAATTCTGATCCTTTGGGAACCACAGTTTAGTGGCATGACTCAGGAAGCAATTGTGAAGAGGGTGTAAAGCTGAGTTAATTCAGGACTTCTACACCCAGACTGTGAAATGACTAATGTAAATTTAGATTGTTTCCCTCGTGTCCCTCAAAAGTATTAAGCAAAATTTTCTTTTAGATTTTCTTACTGAAAATACTGTATTTTCTGTAAATAAAGATGGTGATAAATATGTACACTTTTTATGGGATGAAAATACATTATAATGTGTAATGTTTGAAGATTTCATGGCACAATATGTAACATCATGGCTGCTTTCAAATTACCTAAGTAGATATGAGAGTAGCTGAGTAGTTATCAGCATAGCACTGAACTCACACCTTTGGGCTTTATTTTTTTCCCTTCATTTTTTGTTTTGTTTTGTTTTGTTTTGGGAGTGTACACCCAGCAGTGAGCAAAGATCGTTCTTTTTTTTGGTTTTTGGGTCACACCCAGCAGCACTCAGAGGTTACTTCTAGCTCTACACTCAGAAATCGCTCCTGGCAGGCTCGGGGAATGATATGGGATGCTGGGATTCGAACCACCGTCCTTCTGCATGCAAGGCAAACAAACACTCTACCTACATGCTATCTCTCTGGGTCAGAGATCTTTCTTGATTCTTGGAGAACTGTATGTTGTGCTGGGGACTGAACCTGTCAGCTCTGTGAAAAGCAAATACTTTAGCAGCTATTCTATTACTCTATCCTATGCACATGCATTTTTTTTTTTTTTGGTTTTTGGGCCACACCCGGTAATGCTCAGGGGTTACTCCTGGCTATGTGCTCAGAAGTTGCTCCTGGCTCGGGGGACCATATGGGACACCGGGGGATCGAACCGCGGTCCGTCCAAGGCTAGCGCAGGCAAGGCAGACACCTTACCTTTAGCGCCACCGCCCGGCCCCGCACATGCATTTTTGTTATTAATTACTTTGTCAAAAAAGTGAACATATTACCATAATTCAATTATTTGCAAAATCTGCTATGAAAAAAATTGTACTATTTTCTTTTAAAGGTACCCTATTAATCAGAGAAATGCTAAAAAAGACAAAAATTCTGATAAAAACTGTATAATTTTAATCTTTGCTTTCTTTGATATGTTTAGCATTTGGGTCAACCACTAAAAGAAATCATTCATAAGCTTTTGTTTTAACTTAACTCCTGTTTGATAGATGAGCAATGATTAGTATGTTTTCATTAGTTTTTTTTTTATCAGACTGAAGTATGTGTTGGCAGTGTAAATGCAATATGTCAGCAAATTTAAGAGAATGGCTTATTTTACCACAGATGGGAATACTTTCCTCTCTAGATGCTACTTAGAATCTTCCATAAAAATATATTAGTCTATGAGAAAATATAAAGAATATTTTCACACATCATATCAATTCATTAAATGTCAATTCAGTGTTAACAGATTTTATTATAGAAGATAATGAGAAAATAAAAAAGCAGTAAAATACATTCTGATTTTAGCATAACCAGTTATTCATATTATGACTTATTCTAACTCTATGACCAATGTTCTAATTTCTGAAACTTTCTGTGAAATATCAGAGATCTAACAGTATATCCTTTATGAAGTATGAGAAAAAGAGATATTAAGAACTTGATAATACATTAAAATGCCTATATTTAAGCTATTTTACTTTTTGATATCTACCTCCCCCAATCACAAAAAGTAATTTAATTGAAAATGTACATAAAAACATGTTTCTGGGGCCGGAGCAGTGGTGCAAGTGGTAAGGCATCTGCCTTGCATGCGCTAGCCTAGGGCAGACTGTGGTTTGATCCCCCAGTGTCCCATATGGTCCCCCAAGCCAGGAGTGATTTCTGAGCGCATAGCCAGGAGTAACTCCTGAGTGCCACCAGGTGCGGCCGAAAACAAACAAACAGAAACATTTTTTGTTGCAGTGCTTAGTACAATAGCCAGTGTAATCAAACAACACAAATGTCCGGAGACAGGTGAATTACTTAATATATAATTCTAGTTACATGCAATGGAATACTATGAAACTATAAGAAAAGATTAAATCATCAGCTAGCTCTTGCAATTTGGATAAAACTGGAGGGTATGATGAAAAGCATTTGTTAGAGGAAAAAAGACAACTACTGATGATCACATTTATCAACATTTAGAGTAACAGGGCAAGAAAGATTTTATGTGATGGCATTGCACTGGTTCTGAATAACTTAACTGAAAGTGCCAATTAAGGGAATGTGTGTTGAATCTTGTTGATAGGGAATGATGCCTTAGAATGGAAATAACATGAGGTGACTGGTAGAAGGTCACTTTGCTTTGAGTGACGTTACTTTATACCTGCATAAAAACTTCATACATGCATAACAATATTTTTAAAAATTCCTGCATTTAAAATCCAGCCCATTCATTGTATTTAATGTTGGTCAAAATTCTTAACTTCTATATCCATGTTTTATCATCTTTAAAGGGAAAATAATATTTACCTCATTGAATTTTTGGACTATTTACATGAAATATTTAAGTGTAACTACTTAGGATGTATTTGACATAGAATAACTACTGATCAAATGTTATTTGATTTATGATTATAATCATCTAGCTTTAGGCAACAAAATCAATAAAATGCTTACTCATAGAATTTGTAAATAGGAATGCAGTTTTATTGTTGTTTGGTTCATGCCCAGCAGTGCTTGTGCTACCTTTGACTTGGCTCTGGGAGGTTGCTTCAGGTCATTCTAGGTCACTGAGCTATGATTCCTGAGTGTGAAGCATGCATTTTTTTTTTTCTCTCTGGGTCATTCCCAAGTCTTGGGAGTGCAAGAATTTTATAGTCTCTGGCTTTTGATTCAGTATTCTTTATTTATTTATTTTTTTTTTTTTTTGGGTTTTCGGGCCACACCCGTTTGATGCTCGGGGGTTACTCCTGGCTAAGCGCTCAGAAATTGCCCCTGGCTTGGGAGAACCATATGGGAAGCCGGGAGATCGAACCGCGGTCCTTACTTGACTAGCGCTTGCAAGGCAGACACTTTACCTCTATCGACACCTCGCCAGCCCCTGATTCATTATTCTTTATCACATCTTCCTCTAAACAATTCTGCTCTTTTTAAAGAGATCCCAAATTCAGTTTTTTTGTCAACTCCATATATGTCAAAGTTGGTGGTGACTTTCTTTAAAACAGTTATGTCTGCAAACCAGCCAAGTCTAGAAAATATGAAATTTTTTTCTAAGTAAAAATAATAAATAACAAATAATATAATTATTTATGTAAAGAATTGGTTTTGGCATTTTAGTTTTGACCACATCCAGCTATGCTCAAAATATACTGCTGATTCTGTGCTCAGGGATCACTCCTATATAGGCTTAGAGAGGATGTTGGGGGAAAACCTAGAAGTGTCTTCCCTGCTGTACTATCTCTCTAAGTGAGAAACTTGTTTTCATTTTTAATATATTTCTTATATATGTCAATATGTAGGTTTGGGGGTCATATCTGGGGTACTCAGGGTTTTCTTTTGACCCTGCACCACTTGCTCCTGTTGAGCTCGAGGGACCATATGTAAGGGTTGAACCCAGTTGGCCAAGTGTAAGGCAAGTGCATTACCAAATTTTTTAAAGATATATTTTTATAAGTTATAACATAAGCAGTTATAATTACATGTGGGGAGTTTAGTGAGTTTTATATAAAATTAGAAAAAAATCAAGACACAAACTTTTGGCTTTTTCCTTTCTATTTTCTTCTTTTCTAAGCAAATTTCAGTTATCAATTTCAAACTTCCGATGTTTACATATCTAAAATACATTTCCGATATGCCATAAGATGAATATTGAAAGTAAAGTTGACAGGTATCTTCTAAGATCTGTGTGGTTTATCTTAGAGTCAATTTAGATTCAGTGACTTTTTTACAAGGAAGATTAAAAACTATCTTTCATGGATTATTTTAAGTTGCTTTAGTCAGATAAAGTTGGTTTTTCTGTCTTCTAATTCTCACTGAAACTAGAACAAACAGTTCAGAAAAATTTTATTGCCAATTGGGAGTATGTGTGTTTAGAAGAAACTTCTTGTCCTTAAATAGCTGTGCATTTGTGAAATTAATGTGGGAAAATATGAGAGAACCTGTTAGAATTACAAATTTGGGGAAATTATAGGGGAGATTATTCATGCATGAGGAAACTGATGTACAGAACTGCAAGTAAGAGACATAACTAAGGCCACTTTGTTCCATTGCTTTCACACCAGCACTTCCAAAGTCTGGTCAAATTTACATATTAAAGTATTATTAATTTAAGTATAAAAGAAAAAAACCAGTTAAACTACGATATCACAAGGACATCAAATAAAATACAACAGACGGAGAGCTAAGAAGGCAGAAACATTGACATGGAGGAAGGATTCAATTAAAAAAAAATCTTACTTAGGATGAAAACTTTTTTTTAAGTTTTTGGGCCACACCTGGCACCCTCAGGAGTTACTCCTGGCTCTGAGCTCAGAAATTGCTCCTGGCAGCTTGTGGAACTATATGGGATGCCAGAGATCAAACCATCCAGTGTAGGCAGCGTGCAAGGCAAACGCCCTACTGCTATGCTATCGCTCCTGCCCCATAGGATAAAAACTTAACAGAATTTTGGTACTTCCTAAACACAGAAAATAAAGGAGAGTAATATGGAGGCACTCAAATGATTAATTTGAATAGTGGCATAGAGGAGTATAATAAAATGAAACTTAGGCTAGTTAATGAGCATCTTTAATGGTGGGTCTAGATGATCTTAGGTTTAGAGTTGAAAATTTCAATTTGAGTAGTTATGTTGTATTTTGTCAGATGTGGGGTCTGGCAGGAAGTGTGAAATAATTATTTAAAAATTTAGAGATGTGATCTAGAAATGCCAGTGAGAGTCCTCTGTTTAGTTAGTTGAATTGTTACGAATGAGACTTCTCAGCAAAACGGGTGAGTTGCTAAAAAATGAGGTACAGAAAGCAAAACCAAAATGTTTCAGAGAAAAGAGTACCAACCAAGGAGACAGGAAGGCAATGATTAATTTAACACTGCATTAGCCCATAGCATACAAAAGTATATAGTCATCTCTAATTTCTAGAATCATGTTTACAAGCACTAGACATCACTTAACTATTTCTTAATAAGTAAATTAAAAATATTTTAAGATGTATTTGACAAAATACCATGATTGTAAACAAAAATATACATATCTAGGGCTATGATGCTTTCACTGATATTATTTATTACAAAACTAAACTGATTTTGCTATTTTAAAGTAGTTATTTTCAAAAGTATAAAAGCATGCATTTATATCTCTTGCCACTAGATGGTGGAAGTAGCTGATTTATGGTTCAGAAAGCATCTGATCTTGGAGAAGAAATTGAGATTACAAGACTAAATTGAGAAACTCTTAGACAATAGACACAAGGTCTGGGAATATGTGAATAATGTATTTTGTTCCAGGATAAGACTTTGGCAGAAAGAAATAGGTGAGGGCAATACAACAGTAATATAGGTCTACAAAATCCAGACACAAAATTACCTTCTTAGTTCTAGGCACATTCTTGCTTCAATTATCACTAATGTGCCTGTAGAAAACTTTAAAGATTCTGTTTTATAACCAGAGAAAAATAGTGTGTTTTTAGTCAAAGGATCTAGTAGAACAATTTATTATTCAAGAACACACTCTAGAATTATTTCTCTGTGGATTAATGGACTTTTTCTATGACTTTAAAAATGAAGGTCAGTGGAATGACATCCAAATAACCTATTCTCTCATATATAAAACATTTATAGAAATAATAATAAATAATTTGTCCAATATATTGGTTGATAACTATATCAGTAATAAGATTTTATGAAATGGACAGTCTTTCTAAAAAGTACCATTAGTAATTATTTGTAGCATTGAAATGCCTAAAAATTTAGTACACAAAAGTACTTCTTGAGTATAATAGTTCACTACTGCTAAGACTTTCTAAAAGAACTGGAAATAAAGTGCATGGAACTCTCTAATGTTGCCTAGCACTACAATATAACTAGTATTCTGTTTACAATGAAGATGTTGTAATATGAATAAAATTTTATATATGCTTATGTACAATAAAAAGCTGATACATTTTAATGGCCATGCTTTCAGATATTTATTACCAAGGTTATATAAAAACTATTAAAACCATCACATATACATTAGAAAAGAAGTGTTGACATTGATTGAGTTGTAGAATTACAGAAAAGTAATAGCATAGCATGGAAAGCAGATGGATTTTTAATTCAGACCTAGTTGTGTTTAAAATCTTGTTATTTGTTTTATAGCCGTGATCTTTAGCAAGCCTACTAACATCCTGTTTTATAAATCTAGCAATATGGTTTCATTAGGTTGCTAAAGAGATTGCTTGAAAGATATGGATATTCACCAATTAGTACTTGATTCCTGAAAGGTATTCAGGGATGAGCAATTACTTTATATTAAAAAAGTATAAAGAGGGGCTGGGCGGTGGCGCAAGATGTAAGGCGCCTGCCTTGCCTGCGCTAGCCTTGGACGGACCACAGTTCGATCCCCCGGCGTCCCCAAGCCAGGAGCAACTTCTGAGCGCATATCCAGGAGTAACCCCTGAGCATTACCACGTGTGGCCCAAAAACCAAAAAAAAAAAAGTATAAAGAATATGTATGCAAGGAAAACAAATTTAAGATCAATATAATATTAGTTATCAATAAAAATGATCATTTTGCACCCTTGATGGCCTTGATGTAATACATTTATTTAATTAGAGAATACAACTCTCTTAGCTAAGCAAGGACTCAAAATGGTTGTGTCTCATATGAAAATATTTCTCTATCTAGTTCAATAAAAGTATAATAACTATATTGGGGCAATTCCAGGTTTAGAGTGAAATATTTTTAGACCTTTAATGTTTTCTTGTGTCTATTTATATGTCAGAACCTGTATATACCTTTTCAAGTTTGTTGTTGTATTATTATACTGGGGTTCTATTCAACTCTTGACTATTGTTGTAGCAGTAAATACATTATTTGTATCTGTTCAACAGAAATACTAGATTCCTAAAGAAATAATGTATAATAAATAAATAAATCATATTCAAAGAGAATTTTAATTTTACATTTTCCTTTATTACATTAATATCTCATCAATTGTTTTACTTTTAGGAAAAATAATAATATGGTTTTATATTTAATCACTTTGCTGGTGACTGACAAAGTTGATTTCCAGAATGCCATCCTATCCCCTGTCAGGAGTGATCATTGAGTATGGCCCAGTGAAAGAGAGAGAAAAAGGAAGGAAGGAAGAAAAGAAGGAGGGAGGGAGGGAGGGAGGGAGGGAAGAAAAGGAAGGAAGGAAGGAAGGAAGAAGGAAGGAAGGAAGGAAGGAAGAAGAAGGAAGAAAGGAAGGAGGGAAGGGAGGGAGGGAGGGAGGGAGGAGGGAGGAGGAGGGAGGGAGGAGAGGAGAGGAGGGAGGAGGGAGGGAGGAGGGAGGAAGAGAGAGGGAGGGAGGAAGGAAGAGAGGGAAGAGGAGGGAGGGAGGGAGGGAGGGAAGAGAGGAAGGGAGGGAGGGAGGGAAGGAGGAAGGAGGAGGAAGGAGGAAGGAAGGAAGGAAGGAAGGAAGGAAGGAAGGAAGGAAGGAAGGAAGGAAGGAAAAGGAAGGAAGGAAGGAAGGAAGGAAGGAAGGAAGGAGGGAAGGAAGGAAGGAAAAAACAGGTAATCTGACAGTCTCAGTACTATATTATTTACCCACAAATGAGAATTATTCCAAAGAGGCAGTAAAATACGACTAATGCAGGATTTACAGACTATGTATAAACTATTAATAGATGTGAAGTAATTTTAATGTATAATTTTAGAATTGTAGAGAATAGAGTAGAAAATATGAGATTGCTTCTATTCAATGTGGACAGGTTTAAGTATGTTTGGAGTAAAGATGTAAAATATACTCCAGATGTGATCAAGGTCAAGAAAATACTGTAGCCACTATTCTGGTCCTACTTGTTTTTTGTTTGGGGGGCATATGTGGCCATGTTCACAGCTTACGTCTGGATCTTTGGACAGAAATAATTTCTGGCAATAGTTGAGGGGCTCCAGCTCGTATGTGGTGCCAGGAATTAAACCCAGATAATCTGCTATGCTATTTCATCCTCTATTCCAACTTTTCATCTTATAAAATGAGTGCTTGGAAGGAAATCACAAGCTCAGAAAAATTATTTGCTCTCCTAAAACTAAAATGTTCAGAAAAGGCCATAGCATAGTCTTGAGCACTTTATAGTACCAGTGCTGCTGTTTTCCCTGTCTAGTGCCTACTGCAATAGTCATGGCTTTTATATAAAGTTTCTTAATTTAATAAGTTGAAGTGGTTCTTCAATTTTTCTGTGTATTAGAATTATGCATTAGGTCTGAAGCTCAGGCTCATCCAACTTCGCAAGACCTGGGGCTGTGTTTGTCATTGTCTCTCCAAATAACACTATTGAACACTGCTTTTAGAGAAGCACTCTCTTGATCTGTCTGATGTCATGTTATTTGTTAAATGATCACTGTGCATAGCTCCAGAGATTTTCTAAACAGCAGAAGATACAATTGAAGAGAATTGACTCTCTCTTTGAGAAAATAAACTGTTACAGAAATCTATGCTTTAATCAATACTGAACAGAAACTATTTGCTTACAAAATATGATTAAATAAAAATTAATCATATTCTAGGAGACAACATTCATTCCTCAGTGGGTATATACACAGGGAATATTAGAGTGCCTGTTTGAGATGAACTGTAGTACGAAAAATATGGTAGAGATAGTTGAATTGATTTTCTCCATTACAAAGGAATTGAATTGCCAATGACAAGGAAGCAGATTCAATCCTAAGGCAGCATTCCCTTCCCCAGGGCTGCTGACTCACCAAAGCCACTCTGAAAGCCCGTGATTTACTCTTTCTGAATTGGCAGAACATTATGTTAAAGCATGTGGTCAATTTTGAGTCACAGGTAAATTCATCTGAACTCCTTGGACTTATTATGCTTATTCAACTATTAAACTGAAATAGGGGGTTGATAAACTCAGCTTTTATATATTTTTGCATAGAATGTTATTGAAGAACAATTCCATATCTTCTGCACTGTAAGGTCAGCAGCTACCGAGTGCACAGGAGTTATGGCTCACTGGTAAAAAAAAAATTAGGATGAAAACTAGTTGATGGAGATAGTACAGATGGGTTGCCCTTGCTGTGATCCATGAGTATAGAAAGGGTAAGCCCCAAACATAACCAGGTGCGGCCCCAAATCAATGACATGTAGATTGAATATTTTTGAACTTCAGAACTTTTGTTTTTAAAAATTTCTCATTTTATCTGTTCATAATAATGTGCAGGAATTTAACTTACTAAGTTCCCTGATGATAGAATACGCAGTGACAAATCTCCAAGAATATGGTCAACTAAATTTTGACAAAGGAGCCAAAAATTGAAAAAGAATAGACAATCTCTTCAACAAATAGTGTTGGAACAATTGGATAACCAGGTGTAAGAAATTAAAGATCAATCTGTACTTCACACTTTACACAAAAATCAATTCAAAATGTATTAAAGACCTTAAGATTATATCAAAATCTATAGAGTTCTTTAAGAAAAACAGAGGCAGAACATTCCAAGATTTGGGCTTCAAATAAGTCTTCAATGATAAGATGCCAAAGACAAAGGCTATAGTATCAAACATTGAATAAATAAAACTATATCAAATCTAAAAAAATCTGTATGGCAAAAGAAACTCAGGCTAAACTTAAATATAGTTAACTGGGAAAAATTTTTTTTGCATTTAACACATCAGATAAAGGTTTGATATCTGGGATATACAACTTAATCACAAAGTTTACTTCAAAAAACCTAAATACCCCATCAAAAAATGAGTAGTGAAAATGGACAGACACTTCTCTGATGAAGACCAATAGATGACCAACATACACATAAAAATAATGCTCATCATCACTTATCATTACAGAAATACAAAACAATACAACAATAAGATACCATCTTGTACCAGTGAGGATGGCACACTAAAAATATAATGGGAACAGTCTCTGTTGGTGGGAATGTGATGAGAAAGGAACTCTTATCCACTGCTGGTGGGAATGCTGCCTGTCCAATCCCTAAGGAAAACAGAATGAGGGGTTCTCAGTAAACTCAAAATTGAGCTGCCATATTACCCAGATATACCTCTTTTGTGTATCTATCCACAGGGCATAAAAACATTCATTCAAAAAGATGTATGCACTCTGCTATTTATTGCAGCACTCACAACAATAACTAGGACTTGGAATTCACTTAGATGTACAACATAGATGAGTAGAATATCAAGATATGGTACATATATACAATGAAATACTACATAGCTGTAAGGAATGACGCAATCATGCAATTTGCAATAATATGATAGAACTGAAAGATATTATATTAAATGAAATAAATAAAAAGAAGGATAAATACAGAATGATATAACTTATATATGAGGTATTTAGAATAACTGCATGAAGAAACACAATGGTTCAAATGGGAATTGTATTGAACACACTTGACCCCAAAGTATAGCAAGGAGAAGAAAAGAAACTGATTGGAAGAGGAGAATCACAAATATTTAAGGATAGGGGCCAGAGTCAAGTGGTCTCAGTTGCATTGGTAGTGTTAAAAAATGATAAAACTAGGGGCCGGGCGGTGGCGCTGAAGGTAAGGTGCCTGCCTTGCCTGCGCTAGCCTTGGACGGACCGCGGTTCGATCCCCCGGTGTCCCATATGGTCCCCCAAGCCAGGAGCAACTTCTGAGCACATAGCCAGGAGTAACCCCTGAGCGTTACCGGGTGTGGCCCAAAAACAAACAAAAAAAATGATAAAACTAAATATCCAAGCCAAATTCAACAGCAATGGAATCAAGAAACCCAGACTTAAATGATCTAAACTTAAAATGGGCCTGTTATACTGGGAGGCTGGGGGTGAGAGTGGGTGGAATGAGTTGCAGTTGAGGAACATTGGTGGAGGCAGATGGACATTGGTGGTGGGATTGGGCTTGAATCATCATATGTCTGAAACCCAACTACGAAGGACTTTGTAAATCACAATGGTCTCAATAAAATAAAATTTAGAAAGAGATAAAAGTCCATTTGTAGTTGTGTTAATTGAATTATCATATCAATAGAAAAGAGTTTGTATTCTTCTTTGTTCCAGAGCATGACTTAAGATTCTGAGTAACCATTTTTGTTTGTTTGTTTGTTTGTTTTTTCTTCAGGAAAAATAGCAGCAAATTGAAATGTTTCTAGAAAGGGACAATTAGGTGGATACGAGAACTAAAGGCCTATAAAAAAGGAATATTAAATATACGATAAATGCTGTTTCAAAATCAGCTCATCTGGTAGTTTCCAAGTCAAATTATTTAAGATAATAAACTCTCCTATAGAATTTCTGTGTAAACTGGAACCTTAGGTTAAACAATAAGGAGACATCTTTATAACTTTTTTGTAAATAGGGAGAGTTCACTGACATGTGAACTTGTGATCACTTGAACAACATGCATATATTCAGTGAGATGTTACAGTTATATTTTTGGGGGGGTAGAGTGTATGTGGAAACCCAGTGATGCCCAGAGCTTAGTTCTGTTTCTGTACTCAAGGAAAAGTTTAAGGGATCACAGTGGTTCCAGGGATTGAACACAGATGATTCTCAGAGAAGGCAACCATCTTATTCACCCTGGTTTCTTTTACTTGTCCTTTTAGATGTGTTTAAATGGTAAAGTAGGATGTTCACCAAGAGTAATTTTGGCTTTTCTGAAGTGGTTACCATCCTTTGAGAAGTTAAAATGAATGAGGAACATTATCCTGTGAAAAACTACTACATATTTACCAATAATAATTGCATACAATTTCAAAAACATTTTTATATAATTTGAAACCTATTAGGATGTTTAGATAATTTGAAGATAATAATATAGATTGTCTAAGAGACTACAAGATATGAATTTATGGGAAAAATAAGTTTTAATATCTTTTATCTCTAAGAACCTGGATTGTGATTTATCTGCCTCATTCTTTCTGATAGGAGAAGAAATGTTGCTTGAAAGAAAGAATTTTTTTTTTATTTTGCAAGTCAGAAAAAATGGGAGAAGGTCTTCTAATCCAGCATGTTAGAGTCACCCTTGACTCCATAGCTACTTTCAGCAGCAATCACTAGTCTCTCAAGACAAAGAGAAAGATTGAGGATGCTTCAGAGCATGAACAAAGATTGAGTCTAAATGTGGGAATTCAGTTTCTGACCTCAGACCTCCCATTTTTATGTATTCTATGAAGGCAATTTTCATTGCTTACTAGTCAATGTCAAGAACTTTTATTAACTGTGAAAGTCAAGAGCTAGAATAATATTGTTTCTCTGCATTTTTTTAAATTGGCACCAGATTGTTTTCTTATGCTGAATGGAAGCTGCATTTAGCAAAGAACTAATCTCAAACTGCCCCTTCAGGTTGCTAAAAGATTGTTTATTTTCAGGATTTGGGCATGGAGGATTTACAATATGTGGCTTGACTTTTCATGGAAATTTCAGTCAAAAATGAGCATTGAATTTTTATTTTTTCATCAGAGTTGCAGAAATGCATTGAAAAGGGATTCTTCTTTTTCTCTGTTCTATTAAGATATTGATAGGTTCAGTGTTGCTGGGCTTGAAATTTTGAGAATAGCTTGCTCAACATTTCACGTTCTGCTCTAGGTCAGTGTGAGTTGCTAATAAATCATACTACCAAAGTGATGAATTGAATGTCTTTAACTCAATTAGCTTAATGTGGGTAAAACAGAGGCTGCAAACCTGGAAATCTTCCTACCTTCTGAGCTGACTATTAGTAAACTGTGGCAATGTTTTAATTTCAGAGAAAGTTGTTGGCATTTTTCATTTCAACTTCAATTGTCATCCTATATTTCATAGCATTGATTTGGATCTGAAGCCACTGAGTGATAGTTCTTAACATGATTTATACTGCTGCAAGCCTTGCCTTGTTATCTTTGTGCCTTCTGACCAAGTAAGAAAGTAGCCTAAAGGAATTGCTGCTGTCATTGTGTGATTTAATTGGAGAAGAAAAATCTTGGCAATTTAAGGAAAACTGCAGAAGCTGTAGCTGTTCTTCTGTCAAATAAATGATCAGATGTGATGGGTCCCAGCAAAGCAGATGCTGACAATTTTGAGAGCTTCACAATATTCGTCATGCTTTAGAAGCAAATTTTGTGGTGGCAATCCCTTATAGTTTATTTACTTTTTGTTTTAGTGAGATGTGTTTAGAATTTGGATGATGCTAATTAAAAAACATCTTTAATGCATCTATAGCTAGAAAATTATTTGAAATATCTACTGTCCATAATGACTAAATTTCTGTGTTATTCTATGGTGTTCAATACCTCCATAGTTTCTTTTTTGTAGACTTTACTTCAATTCCAGTTCCATTTTTTAGATCAAGAAATTTGAAATATTATCTAATTGACTCCTTGATCCAAGTCCTTCTACAGCTTACTGTATATGTATGACCTTGGAAAAGTCACTGATCTCTTAAGCTTTGCTTCTTCATCTATTGCATAATAACATTAACTATGGAGTTCAAAATAAAATTTAGAAATGGTGAGTTCTTCTTAATAGTGTCCATGGTAAACTACTGACCAGGTTAGCAGCAAAACATCATTTGAATACCTACTCTGTATCAGATTGAATAGGGCATAAGTCTATTTACCTCAAATAAATGATATTTCTTTTAATATAATGTTGGTAAGAAAAGCATCAGTGTTGAATGAGATTCTATTACTTTAGGATCTGGTCTTTATATATGATATTTCTCTTATAACTGCAGTTTCCAAGAGCTCATTGAAAATGCCATTTATTGTAGACTTTATTATTCAATCAGATTTGGAGTTTTATAGCTTACAAGAAGTTCTCATATGCCTCCTTTTATTAACAAAACTGTCATGTGAATTAAATGATCAATTAATATTACTATGCCTCTCAGTAAAAAAAACTGAAACTAAATGAATGTATATGCTTTAATTTATTTTTAACTTAAATATTTGTCTTTTGGACCACACTTAACTGTGCTTGGGAATTTCTCCTGGCTCTGCACTCAGGAATCTCTCCTGGTTGGATGTGAGGGATAATATGGGATGCCAGAAATTGAATCCAGATTGGTCGTATGCATGGCAAATGTCACTATAATATTGCTACAACCATCTATCTATTGTAGTCTCATAGTAAAATTTATTTTAAATTGTGAAGCATAGTGTGCATTCATTATGCTCTGTCTGTGTTAAATCCCTAGAAATTTAAGAAGAGATGTTAAATTTCTTGTTCTAAAGAAGTTGAAAGTGAGGTAAAAATTAATATATTAGGAAAATTAAGCAAAAACAAAGTACATTTATTTCCTCTTCATAATCTTTCAAAACTGAAGACTTTGAATTTCTGTTTCCCAGTTGTTAGTTTTACTTTTTGCATAAAGTTTTCTAAGCTTTTAGTACTTCTTAGTAAATATTGACATTGTGTACTCAGAAGCCTGAGAACAGTCAGAAGATTCCATGCAGAAAAAGATAAATAAAGTTTAGCACACTGCAAAAAGTACAATGTGACTCTTTCTGGAAGAGTACAGGAAAAAGCTGTTTTTGTGAATTTAATAAGAAATTACTTTTACCATTGAAAATGCTATACTATTTCTCATCTATAAGAAGAAATAACAATAACACTCAAGTTTTTTGCTTGTTATCACTGAGAAGAACCTATCTCAATACATAAATATTCAGGCTTTCGTGCATACATAACAAATTTCAAAACATATCTATACAGTTTCCAAGGTGAATGACCTTGAGCATGCTCTAAGTCAATTAATTACTATTACCACAACAGTTATCATAAGAATTAGAGCCATTTTCCCAATTTGTATTGCATTTAGAAAACTGCATGGGATCTTTAAAAATACCTCTAATACCTATGTCCATTTAAACAATAAAGCAAACTATGACAACATGCTTTTTCAATATACAGCTCGAATGATTTCTAGCATGAGGCAGGTTTGGAAAATACTTAGGAAGAATATGTAAAGAGCCAAATAATCTTTTGGTGTGTTCCTGAGGCATCAACCATGAAATACTACTTGATGTTTATACTATCATTAAAGGTGTTACAGAAACATACCTATAAGCAGAAGAATATTTAGGTTGTTAGAATGTTGGTGTTTAACACAATACTAACACATTAGTAATAGTGGATATGTAATGAAATTAAATCCATTAATAAATATTTCTTTGGAGCCTTGCAAGTATTCTCATATAATTTGATGTATAAATGCTGTCATTAATGTTCAACAAACCCCAAAGAAGTAACACATAGAGACAAAAGAAGAGTTACTATTTGAACTGAATTAAGGTTGAGCAGTTTATCAAGATGGTGTTCATTTTTAAAATAAATATACTTATTAATTATTTAGAGTATTCCTATATTATAGTAAAGAGAGAGAAACAATTCATCTTAGAAATACTTTCTTGTGGACTGGAGAGATAGCACAGTGGTAGGGCATTTGCCTTACACACAGCCGACCCAGAAAGGTTGGTGGTTCGAATCCCAGGATCCCATATGGTCCTTCGAGCCTGGCAGGAGTGATTTCTGAGCTCAGAGCTAGGAGTAATCCCTGAGCGTTGCCATGTGTGACCCCCCCAAAAAAAATACTTTCTTGTCTAATTTTTAGTTTGCTAGCAACACCCAACATTTTTTAGGTCTTACTTTTAAGTTTGTGTTCATAGGTCACTTCTATTGGGGATGGGGGGGTTATATGGCATGCTGGAGATCAAAACTGGGTTCAGTCACTACAAGGCAAGACTTTACTTGTTATACTATCTCCCCTGCTTACAGACATTCTTTTTTTTGGGGGGGGCCACACCCGGTGACGCTCAGGGGTTACTCCTGGCTATGCGCTCAGAAGTCGCTCTTGGCTTGGGGGACCATATGGGACGCCGGGGGATCGAACCACGGTCCGTCCTAGGCTAGCGCAGGCAAGGCAGGCACCTTACCTCTAGCACCACCGCCCGGCCCCTAGACATTCTTTTACATCACAGGACTAAAGCAATAACTCAAAGAATTGGAGGGTTATTTCTGATATATCGAGTTCTCCAAGTTTCATTCTAGCACTGCATGGTCACCTCAGCATTTTAGACTTGGTGGCTCTCAGAAGTAAAAATATATGCCTCACATTTTATATCAATATGCTCTAAGTTAAGTGTTTTTTAATTGAATTGTATTTTACTTGACATATCCATTAAAACCATTTTACACATTATTTCAATCTATTTTTCTTATTTTGAGAAAATTTTCTTTGAAACAGACATATTTACTCTTTCTGTTTTACAATCAGTTCTTCCTCAGAGTCCTAAACATAAGAGAATGAAATAATACGTATAAGTCATTTCCCTGTAATTTCACTTGATCCTTTAAAGTGTTGCAAATTTCTTAGTATGTTTGATAGAAAATGTTCTGTTTGATGGGAGATTTCTATGATAATTACTTTGCCTTTATAGCTTTATATATACAAGAAAATTCTAGCCTTTCGATGGCCTGCCATTCGTATTGTACTAAATATAATTTCACATAAGTTAGTAACTCATTCACTACAAACTAGATTCCTGTAATATAGATCTATGTAAAACAAAATATGACTAAATCACAGTGGCTTCTTTTTGGTAGCTGCTGAATGGTTGACTGATAATAACATAAATAACACTTTCAAATGTACTAAATGATGGGACCAGAGAGATAGTACAAGGGTATATTACTTGCCTTGAATGTAGCTAGTCATTAAAATGACCATAATTTAATCCCTGATACTACCTGGTCCCCTTAGCTCTGCCAGGAGTAATCGTTAAGTATTGAGTAAGGTGTAAACCCTGAACACCACTTTGTATGACCTAAAAACAAACAAACTAAAAAGAATAAAGATTATATAATACAGGCTTTACGCAAATGTTACCATTTCAAATCTGTGTCTTGATTTCTATCCTCAAGTGGATATTAAAATTAGCCTATTTTTTTCTTTATTTAAGTATTATGGTTACAATATTGTTCAAAGTTGGGTTCAGTCATAGAATGTACACTACCCTTCACGATACTTGAAACCCTTCCTGCCATCAATGGCCCAGTTTCTTTCCCACCCCCTACTCCTTGCTTGTCTCTGGAGAAGGCATTTCAATTTTGTCTCTCACTTTCTCTCTTTTTTCTCTCCCTTCCTTTCATTTTGACACTGTGGTTTGCATTACTGTTAATGAAAGGGTGAAATGTATGTACTTTATCCCCTTTCAGCATTCAGTTCTTGTCCAGAGTGATCAGTTCCAAGTAGTATTGTCATAATAGACCCTTCTCTACTCTAACTTCATTTATCACTTTGTGACAAGCTTCCTAACATGGGTTATTCCACCTGACCCTCATCTCTATTGTCTTTGAATAGTATTATACTTTTTATGTTTTGCTGATATTTCACAAATGAATGAGATTATTCTGTCTCTCTTTTTCTGACTCATTTCACTCAGCATAATAGCCTTCATATTCATCCAAGTATAAGCAAATTTCATGACTTCATTTTTCCTAACAACTGTATAGTATTCCATTGTATAGATGTACCACAGTTTCTTTAGCAACTCATCTGTTGTCAGACATCTGGGTTGTTTCCAAATTTTGAGTGTTGTAAATTGTGCAGCAATGAATGTAGGAGTACAGAGGGCATTTTGTATTGTGTTTTTGTGTTGCTAGGGTATATCCCTAGGAGTGGTATCTCTGGATCAGATGGGAGTCAATTTCCAGTTTTTGGAGAAATAACTATATTACTTTTTCCAAAAAGGCTGGACCAGCCTGAATTCTCACCAGCAGTGAATTAAAGTCGTTTTCTCTGTTTCTTCTTGTTCTTTGTGATGTGTGCTATTCTCAAGTTGATGCATCATTGTTATTTTGATTTGCATCTTCCTGATTATTAGTGATTAGGAGTATCTTCTCATGTGTCTTTTGGCCATCTATATTTATTCTTGGAAACAATGTCTAATTATTTCTTTCCCCCATTTTCATGGGATTAGATATTTTTCTTGAAAAATTCTATTAGTGCCTTTTATAGCTTAGATATTAACACCCTATCTGATGGGTATTGGAAGAATAGATTTTCCCATTTCATAGGTAATCTTTGTATCCCAGAAGTCCTGTCTTAAAAATTGATCATTTTCATAGTCTGGAGTATAGTGTAGGTTTATCAACAATTAAGGATTTTTATGCTGCTCTGTACATTTGTGTTTTCATTAAGTTATGCATTTAAACTATATTCTTATATACATATAATTTTTTCATTATTTTATCATAGAATAGTCTATTAAGTATTAGAAGTCCATATAGTATATATAGCTACAGTCAACAATAAATATTATTGAAAATCTATTTTTATATCACAGCAGGTTAGGTATTAAAAAGAGCTTTTGGAGGCTGGAGTGATGGCACAGCAGTAGAGCATTTGCCTTGCATGTGGCTGACCCAGGACAAACCATGGTTTGAGCCCTTGGAGTTCCCATATGATCCCCCAAGCCAGGAGCAATTTCTGAGTGCATAGCCAGGAGTAACCTCTGAACATCACTAGGTGTAGCCCAAAATAAAAATAGAGCTTTTTTTATAAAATAAAATAGATTATTCTATCTTCACAAAGTATAATTATAGTGGAAGTAGTCAATTAAAATATGAATATAATATAATTCAGATTGTCCTAAATGCTATGTCCAAAACAAACCAAACTAATAAAATGAGAGAATGTGGGGAAAGTGAAATTGAAGGCTTTTATAGACTTGTAGAGAAGTACCCTGTGCTCAGAGTTCAGGGATCTCTCCTAATATGTTCAGGGGATTATGAGCTACTGGGGTTCTATCTTGGATCAGCTCCATGCAAGGCAAGCACATACCTCCAGTACAATGCTCTAGACCTTAATAAATTTCTATTAAATTACATTCTGAGAAATGTCAAATGCCAAACTCTACCAAAAACATATGGAAACTAATCTTGCATATAATTGAAAGTATACCAATAAAATTCAAAAGCTAGTGTAAAGGTCCTGAGGCTATATTATATTTATTCTGTTCAATAACAGCTAAAAGGCTGTGCTTTGAGCTGAGATCGGTGAGATATTGTAAAATTTAAAATGTAGTTAGATAACGCATATTTATCTTGTAAGTCAGAACAATATTTAGCGATCTCATTCAGAATAAGGAAAGGAATAAGTAGAGTGTTTTGTGGCAAGTTTTGGATGGGGATATATAGTGATATGATTTATAGTTTAAATATATCTTTTGGAGGCTCTTTAGAGAATATACTCTATATTAAAGAAATTAAGCATTGTCATGTTGTTTACCTAACAGGAACTATCATAGAAAATTATTTAATAAAGGCTCACTATTACAGACTTCAGATAGTCTTTGCAACCAACAGAAATATATAACCAAATATTGAAATATCTTTACCATACCCTCAAGCATATATATTTTTTATTTGAGGCAATGATTCATGGAGTTAATATTATTTCTTATATATGCAAATTAAGTTTGAACTTCAGATCAAAGTGGAAAAAAATTTAGCAAAACTATTAGTCTAAACTACTTATTTATATTACTTAAGATACATTTTAACATTAAATATGTTTTGAAGTCTTATTAATAGAAAATTATATGACTTTTAATATACATTGTATGATAGTCCCATTGCATTGAGTTAAATAAACTAAGAGTCATATTTCATTATCAATAACAATATGTTATATGTATTTCTTGACATAGATTCTTTAAAATGTTATGTTTAAAATATATTGAAAATATAAAAAATAATGATGCCCAAGATTATCTATATTTGTGTATGTATTTTTGTATATTGGTGTATTCCATGCTACATAAACAGAGCTAACTTTTATTTATATATCCAGAAGTTATCTACTCTTTAGTACTGATTTTTCATCAATAAATTCATTTAATATTAAATCAAAATTTTCTTTTTTCTTTTTTATCTTTATTTAAACTACATGATTACAAATATGATTGTAGTTGTATGATTTACAGGCTTTCTACTTTCCTCATTTATTCACATTGTTAGGATAGTTCTCAATGTAGTTATTTCTCTAACAGCACTCATCACTCTGTGTGAGCTTCATGTCATGCTGCACCTTCCAGCCCTCATCTCTTTTGTCTCTGAGAATTATTGCAAAAAATGTCTTTAATTTTTTTTATAAAACCATAGATGGGTGAGACTATTCCGAGTCTATCTCTCTCCCTCTGACTTATTTAACTCAGCATAATAGATTCCATGTACATCCATGTATAGAAAAATTCCATGACTTCATCTCTCCTGACAGCTGCATAATATTTATTTGTGTATATGTACCAAAGTATCTTTAGTCATTCATCTGTTGAAGGGCGTCTTGTTTGTTTCCAGAGTCTGGCTATTGTAAACAGCGTGGCAATGAATATAGGTGTGAGGGAAGGAATTTTTGTATTGTATTGTTGTGTTCCTCGGGTATTTTTCTAGGTGTGGTATAGCAAGATCATATGGGAGCTCAATTTCCAGTTTTTGGAGGAATCCCCATTGGACTAGACGGCATTCCCACCAGCAGTGAATCAGAGTTCCTTTCTCTCCACATCCCCACCAGCACTGCTTGTTTTCCTTCTTTGTGATGTGTGCCAATCTCAGTGGCATGAGTTGGTACCTCATAGTTGTTTTGATTTGCATTTCCCTAGCGATTAGTGATGTGGAGCATCTTTTCATGTGTCTTTTGGCCATTTGCATTTCTTCTTTTGCAAAGTGTCTGTTCAATTCTTCTCCACATTTTTTGATGGGGTTAGATGCTTTTTTCTTGTAAAGTTCTGTCAGTACCTTGTATATTTTGGATATTAGTCCTTTATCTGATGGGTATTGGGTGAATAATTTCTACCACTCAGTGGGAGGCTTTTGTATTCTGGGCACTGTCTTCTTTGAGGTGCAGAAGCTTCTCAGTTTAATGTAGTCCCATCTGTTTATATTTGCTTCCACTTTTCTGGAGAGTGCTGTTTCTTCCTTAAAGATGCCTTTAGTCTCAATGTCAAGCTCTCACTGTTTGCAGATGACATGATACTCTACTTATAAAATCATAAAGACTACCAAAAAGCTTCTAGAAACAATAGATTCATATAGCAATGTGGCAGGCTACACAATAACACACAAAAATCAATGGTCTTTTTATACATCAATAATAATAGGGAAGAAAGGAACATTAAGAAAACAACCCCATTCATATTAGTGCCACACAAACTCAAATATCTTGGAGTCAACCTGACTAAAGATGTGAATGATCTATACAAAGAAAACTATAAAACACTGTTCCAAGAAGTAAGAGGGGACACGCGAAAATGGAAACACATATCCTGCTCATAGATTGGCAGGATCAACATCAGTAAAATGGCAATACTCCCAAAAGCATTGTACAGATTTAATGTGATTCCTCTAAAGATACCCATGATATTCTTCAAAGAAGTGGATCAAACATTTCTAAAAATTATTTGGGACAATAAACACCCTCGAAAGGTTAAAGCACTCCTTGGGAAAAGAAATATGGGAGGCATTATTTTCCCCAATTTTAAGCTGTATTACAAAGCAATAGTTATCATAACAGCATGGTATTGGAATAAAGACAGACCCTCAGATCAATGGAATAGGCTAGAGTACTCAGAGAATATTCCCCAGACATACAACTACCTCGTTTTTGTTCAAGGAGCAAGAAATCTTAAATGGAGCAAGGAAAGCCTCTACAACAAGTGGTGTTTGTTGGCACAACTGGTTAGCCACTTGCAAAAAAGCGAACTCAGAGCCATGTAACACCATGTACAAAGGTAAAATCCAAATGGATTAAAGACCTTGATATCAGATCTGAAACTATGAAGTATATAGAACAAATTGGAGGTAAATCAAAATATTCTAATCATTCCTCTTTATAGTGTTATGAAATTCTATCAAGCAGGTTTGGGCACTTCCTTAAAACTCTACAGTTATTATTTTTAACACCACACTGCATTATAATTGCTAGTTTATGGATCTTCACTGTGTGATCTCTGTGAAGAGAAAAGCAGTATTAGATTTGCTAGAGTGCAATCCGATGAATACTGGAAAATCCGATGAATATTGGTTGAAAGCATGAGTGACTGAGTAAATAGAAATCTGATATATTCTAATTAATCTGTCATGGGGAATACATCTACTAAATGGGCAGAAATATTTATTCATTTAACCCTATTAATAAAAAAGTCAAATGACTTTTTAAAATACCAATGAAATTAAATTATCAGTAATATTAATATAACTTACCACGTTATTGTCATTGATATTAATATAAGTTAAACGATGCTTTTCATAAGTGTTGTACTAAGTTACTTTAACTCAGAGACATAAAATAATATATATTTTTAATTTTTAGATCTAGGTAATGTGAAATAAAAATATGTTACTAAGTTAGGGTTTAGAGGTCTGAAGAGCTATGTTTATCCTGAAGAATACACAGGCTATAGCCCTGTCTTTTCAAGTTACATGAAGGTATATGCAAGCCATAACTTTGAACTGAATTGGTCATTTGATATGCAAGTGCTTTATTGACTACTATATTGCTCTGGTCCACATGCTAGGTTTGAAGGTATCTCTTGGTAATTCAATTAATTTTGCTATTGTTACTATCAAATAATGGCACCATTGGCAATAATAATAAGGAATACATTTTTTACTAAGATATGGTCTCAAGCTATTTCTTTCTACTTATGCTCATAATATTCTTACAAATCAGAGATTTGTGTCTGTTTGTAAATAAAGAATTTAAGATTGAGAAAATTAAAAAACTTAAGTCTTAAGTTTATTTCAAAACCTTTGAGTATTCTACATTCTTGCTAAAATCTCAGGTTACTTGGGTAACCTTGACACAGTATTTTATTAAAAAAGTACAGCTTTTTAAGAGGGCTCATCAAATGTTATATTTTACTCAAAAGCTATTGAGATTTGTCTTGCAGGTCTAGTGGAGGACTAAACCACATTGGATGATACTCAGAGCTTAGTTCTGGTCTGTGCTCAGGAATCATTTTTGATAGTGCTCAAGAGACCATGTGTGGTCCAAGGGATCAAACTGGGATTGGTACTAATGATGTGTAACATGAGAGCCTTAACCCTTGTATTATCTCTTCTACTCCACATTATTATATATAATTTTAAATATGAAGTGTCACTACCCCCTTATTTCATTTCTATGTAAATCTCAATATATGAAATTAGAGATATACTTAAGTGTTTCCTTTTCACTGTGGTCAAAACTGAAACTCAGAAATATAAAAGTATCATATATGAAGATAGTAATAGAACTAAGTGCCCAAACCATAAAGTCAAAACTGAAATAATAAGATCTAAGCTTTAACAAACTTAAAAAGGTGCTTGTTATGATTACAGGCTGGGAAGGGGAGAACAAATTATAGGATGAACTCTGGAAACATTGGTAGAGGGAAGTTGACTCTGGTGGTAGAATTGGTGCTGCAAGAATATATGTCTAAATCTCAAATATGAATACTTTGCAAAGCATAATAGTTTATATAACTTTTAAATGAAGACAATAATATAGTTAGTACTCTTGAATTCAAGTGCAGTGCTTTTAAACTATTGGGAAATTTTCCTATTTGTATAAAATTGAATGGTAAGTACTCTACATTATCCATAATACGCATATGAAACCTAGCAATGAAAAGAATATTTTCATTATCTATTTTGTGCAGTTGCATTTAGAGATTTGGTAATTTAGGCTTTATTTATAAATCTATGATGCCCATGATAAAAATATTTTATACTGAATGTGTAGAAATTACTATTAAATATTGGCTTTTCACCTCAAGCAAATATTAAAAGTGTTAAACTTTATCATCTCTATATATATTTTTTAGTTCATTATATTTCTCACAAGAACTTGAATTCCATAGGATATCAAAGTTAAAAATGTTCTTACTTAAAAGATAAGTTTAAATGCCTGAAACAGACACAATTTATTACTTTATCTTTAACCCATTTTGAGTTTTGTGGAGGGAATAAATTCTGAAGATGAAAAAGAATGTTGGGCAATTAGGTCATTAAAATTTTAGGTTTTATCTTTGAAGTAAGACTTTTGTTGTTTCTTTGATTAATAATTAATGAAGCTGCTTCATTTAATGGAATAATGATGTATCTAGACATAACAGTATTGGAATAATAAATGATATATCCATTAATAATTGGGGATTAATGATACATAGAGTGATTTCTGATAATCAAATATCTAGGAATTAGGCAAGATTTGGCATTATAAAGTCAAATATTCCATGTTTTTTCTTTCCATTAGTAAATGAGATAAACTTCCTATTTCTTCTCAGTAGAAAACCTAAGGATGTTTTTGTGGAAACAACTGAATTTGAAACTTGATTTCCACCTTATGCCTGAACTTAAACTTTCTCCTATAAAATTGGTGTAAATATTACTTCATTGGGCTACTAATGGTGGCAATGCATAAAAAACAAGAGAAATGGAGTAAGATACATATCAAATGCTTAGTAAAGAGTAGACACATGCTTTTTATTCTTTTCAACAATAGTATTGATGCCATGTTTGGGTGAAATATCTTTGTAGATGTTACTTAGTGCTTTCTAGGAAAGAGTACTTATTTTTCTCTATACAGACTAAAAAGAATCTGCCTAATAAATAAGATACAGTCATTGCATATATGAATTCCAAAGTAAAACCCTCTATCCCAACACAGTTTGTGAAGCTAAGAGGATGTAATGAGTTTCAGATTTCAGAATTTGAAAGTACCTTACAAGTCTAACTTGAGAAGAAGGCTTATGAGAAAATATTCAATATCTTTATTAAGTTCCTTTATTTTAGAATATTTTTGTTTTTTTTAATTGAAGTTTTTTGATAAATGTGCATACTGTTGATCCACTTAGTTTAAATGACCTTACATTAATCTATCTCTATAATGCATTGGATGGTCTAGCCCTAGAGTTGGAACAAGTGGCAGAAATCAGGTTGTTGTTTTTTGTTGTTGTTGTTGTTCTTATTGTTGTTAGAGATTAGGGTGAATTGGTCACAATCATCTTTTATTTTATCCCTTATGAAAATATTCATAAGACTTTAAAGCCAAGTGATTTAGTTCTAAATGTACACATGTAGAAACTCATTGGGGTTTAGGAGTTTTAGATTGAGTTAGAGAAAGTTTGACCTTAAATCCACATACTTCAAATGACCTTTCCCCATTCTTTTCCACTTTTGACCAACGTTTATTAAAATTGTGTAGGGAGGGACTGGAGAAATAGCATGGAGGTAAGGCGTTTGCCTTGCATGCAAAAGGACGGTGGTTCGAATTTCGATATCCCATATGGTCTCCTGTGCCTGCCAGGAGCGATTTCTGAGCGTAGAACCAGGAGTAACCCCTCAGCGCTATTTTTGGGTGTGACCCCAAAACAAAACAACAACAACAAAAATTGTGTAGGGATAGAGACTGCTGTATCCACAGTGAGGTCCTTTGTACACATTAACTCATTAATCAGGAGACAAGCTCAAAACTATTGTTGAATGTTTAGAGATAAATATGATTATTTCATTGTCTTTGGGAAGTTCTCTGTCTGCAAAAATGATTAAAAGGCATCTTTTAGAAATATATTACATCCAACTATGACTTTTTCAGCCAATCATCCATCTGTTCTATGCATTTCCTTCTGTCCTTCAAGTCATCATTAGAATCACTACTTCCAAGGAGGTTTTATCTAGAAGAAGGAATATATATAAACATATATGTATATATATATATATATACCTTCTCAAGTAGGAAGAATCCCCTGATATGTCAATGAAGACAGGCTTACATTGATTGCTTATCAGTGAGGTATTTATTTTGTGCTCCTGTGTCCTCTTTACTTATTCCCCTATACTCTGTATTTTAAAAAATTAAGATTATTAGAAAGCAATGTAAGTTCTAGACATTTACAACAAAAGTTTAAATATTTTAGAACATTTTCAGAGAATTTTGAGAAAATATTCTAAAATAAATTACTTTCAGCTTTTTACAATTTAGCTTAATTTTTCTTCCCTTAGCTGATTTTTGATCATTTATTCTGCTAATTATTTATAATTGATATAAAATAAATGATTGCAAATGAAGAAATGCAAACATTATATTTGGAAATTTCTATACTGCAATTTATGTGACAAAAAATATTGGAACTGGAACCATCTCTAGTTTCAAAATATCAAAATTGAAACCATCTCTAGTTTCTGTTTGAAAATTTGCTATGGGATAAACAGAGAAGGAATCTTGGTTTGAAGAGAATAGTAGGCATATTTATCAAAAGCCATTGTTGGGAGTCAGATAAATTTAATTCAACATAAAATGAATATTGTCTTCAAGTAAATGAATATTTTGGGGTCTTTTTTATTAAATTTGTGATAATATTTTACATTTATAATATTAACTGAATTAGGAAATAAGGTATTTTTAAATTGCTGGAGGGCACATTTGAGCAAAAATTTTGATAAATTGTTTCACGTGAGAAGTAACTCAGCAATTTGCACTAGGTTGTGTTAGGACTCATAGCTTTAAAGATTTTCAATGTACCTTCCAGTTCCAACATAACTTTCACCCTGATGCTTACTAAAATGTTTGTGTATTGAGATCATCACCCCCATTATCAGTAGTTGTATCCAATCCATGTGGACAGGAACAACTTTATTGATGTTCCATAAAGCCATATGTCTTAGACAATGTTCTTAGGTGAGTCAAATGTATCTTCATCCTGAAAAGATTGTAGAGAATGTGCAGACTGGAAAAGGCTCAGGAAACAAGTTAATCAATTCATTCTATCAATTAGCAATACTCAAAGACTTTACTATCATTTTTTCATAATTCCACCTTTTTAATAAATTATTTTTATTCAAAGTATGTGATTTTCTAAGTTGTTCAGTTTAGACATACTATGTCTATACCAATCCCATCACCAGCATTAACCTCCTTCCACTAACATTCCCTGAGTCCATCCCATACCCACTTAGCCTCCATTTTTAAATCTAATTTTCTTACACCAAACCCCTATTTTTAGTAATTTAAGTAAAAATATTTGTATTTACATTTTATCCCTTGCAAACAAATCATTCTACCTGAAATATTTCTTCATAGATGGAAGTTTTGTATATTTGTAAATGCTGTCAGTTGCATCTTTTAATTCTTCAATCAATAGCAACCTAGTCTGTAAGCATAATATTGTTTCTTTATTATTTTTTTCTGATTGGCTCTTCTACTTCAGATTTTTACTAAAAATTTTACTCCATAAAGAGAAATTGGGAGCTCCCTAAAGTACTTAGGGTCAGGGTAACTGCTGATGCTGCTGAGTAAGTGATGGACCATTGAATGCTAGAGATCAACAACATGTAATACATATGATCTAACACATGGAATTATCTTTCTAACCCTAAAATATTTACTTTTAACCATTTTCTTTTTTATTGTTTTTTGTTTTGTTTTGTTTTTGTTTTTTGGGGGGCCACACCCGGTAATGCTCAGGGGTTACTCTTGGCTATGTACACAGAAGTTGCTCCTGGCTTGGGGGACCATATGGGACGCTGGGGGATCGAACCGTGGTCCGTCCTAGGCTAGCGCTGGCAAGGCAGTCACCTTACCTCTAGCACCACTGCACCGGCCCCATATAATGCACAACCATACTTGGTTCTTTCTTCTGAATGATCTTAGAATATACACATTTGCTTTATCCACATATTTGTTCTTGTGAACTTGTGGTGTTTCTAGTCATGTTAGAAACTGTATCCTTTTGAAAATGTCCTCAAATATGGAAGCTTTACAGTAATTTATTTTAGATTATTTTCTCAAGATTCTCTGAACATGTTCTAAATGTCTAGAACTTTAAAGCTCTTTTTAAAGTTTAAAGATCTCTTTAACTGCACTTTAAATATCTTCATTTTTTAAAGTGCAAAAGTATTTTTCAAGATGGTATTTTAGGGCTTTTGGGGTAGAAGCCAAAACTTGAAAGTGCTGGGTCAGATGGAAACACATTTTGAATTTTTTTGATAAATCTCCATACTGTTTTCCATAAAAGTGAATCCGACAATTTCTCTGGAAAAGTAAAGGGTCCCTTTTCACCCAGATTCATGCCACCATGTTATTTCTATTCTTTTTGATGTTTTTTAGTCTCATTAGTGTGATATATCTCACTGATGATTTATTTGTATTTCCATGATATGTATTGTACTATGTACCTAGTGGTCATCTGTATTTTGTTTATTTGGTTCTGCTAATATTTGATCTTTTTTGATATTATTAGCTTTGTAAATGTTTTATGTATCTTGAATATTAATTTGTTCTTAACCCTTTGTTAGATGAATAGAGAGTAATTTTTTTCTCCAAGTTGATAATGCTTTTTCCCCTTTAGATTCTATTCATTGTAATAGTGTGAGAGAGAAATAGAATGCCCATTCTGAAAACAGGTATGAAAAAGGAAGTAAGAAAGTGGGGAATATAATGGCAGGAAAATTACACTTGTGAAAAGTGGTGTGCATTCGATTACTGAAATCCAACTATGAACATTTTTGTAACTATGGTGCTGAAATAATTATTGTTTTTTTGGTAAATCATTAGGGTTTTGTATGTATTGCTTTATATCATCTATAAATAGTAATAGTATGTAATTAGTTTAATTAGTATAAGTGCTAGTCCTTGTCCTCTAGTGTATAGTATTCTATTTATTGTTGGTTAGGAGCTATCACTTTCATCTGTGGATACTTTAAATAATCTTCTTTCTTAAAACTAATGTCATATCAGGACTAGAGTGATAGCACTGTGGTTAGAACATTTGCTTTGCAATTGGCTTATCAGGGTTCTATCTTTGGCATCTCTTAAGGTCCGAGCACCGCCAGAAATGACCCCTGAGCACAGAGTCAGATATAACCATTGAGCACCAATGTTTGTGGCCTGAAAACCAAACCAAAAGAAAACAAACTAATGGCATATCAATGTGAAACCAGTGTGGGCTTATGATGAACCTAAGCAAAACTGAATTGTAGTGGACAAGTAATGATATTGGAGTATCATTGATAAGAAATGAATAGTTATTTAAATTCATGGTCTGACATATTTTCTTATGAAAAATTATAAGCATGTTTATAAATTCCCAAGTACCTAAATCCATGATGCAAAAATACAAATTAGTTTTTTTTTTAATTTTTTATTTGTAATTATGAGAACAAGGTGAGTCACACAGAGGACAAATAGGTTTATAATTTTGCTTAAAATAAAATTTCAGAAATTTCTTCAGGGGCCCTTTCTGTAAATAGCAATACACTCTTAGGAGAGCTTACCAGTCTTAGATTTCTAAGTTCTAAATCCTTAATACTTTTAAAAAATGCCTTTCTAATTGTTAGTTTCTCAGACATAGAATATTTCAGATAGAATCCTTACTGGGTTGATAGATCCAGTGAGAACAGTTGTAATAATAGTAATACAGGATTTGGGAGAATTCAGAACGAATTTAAACTCTTATACTTATTAGCCATGTGACTTCAGGGAAGTCATCTAATGTCTTAACACTCATGTTTCATATATTTAAAATAATAAGTATTACAAGTCTTCTAAAGTATCATAGTCATTTGTCTCCTATGGGAAGAGAAGAAAATGGTACTAGTACTAATTGAACATCTATATGCATCTTTAATTGTTAAATATATTCACATCATTACTTAATGTAAATGAAATATTTGAAGCCTATTATTTGTTTATTTTCCTGGAGAAACTAATAGGAATTTGATTTAGAACTGTCATCTAGTGAAGGAAAAATTAAAATTTATGTCTCTTACTACACCTTAATTTGTTAACCAATTTTTTTCTGATTGTGTTATATTTTATTTTCTGCATTACAGTAAGTTTATGGATATTTCCTACATTCAAAAAATTTGAGAGGCCGGATAGATAGCACAGCAGTAAGGTGTTTGTCTTAGATGCAGAAGGACGGTGGTTCAAATCCCGGCATTCCATATGGTCCCACGAGCCTGCCAGGAGCGATCTCTGAGCATAGAGCCAGGAATAACCCCTGAGCACTGCCGGGTGTGATTCAAAAACCAAAAAAAAATTTTTTTTTGAGTCCTATCTTGCCCAAGTACTATGTGTTGTGACTACACTATAAGCCTATTTATCAAAACTGCTCTTTTGGTATGTTTTCTTCTTCCCCTGTCATGAGCTATGAATTATGAAAACAAAAATAAATTATATATTAGCTTTTAAAAAGCATAGCCTGCCTTTGAGAATTTTTAAAATATATATTTAAGTAAAATGATTTACAAAGTTACTTATATTTGAGTTTTACATGCAAAGTTGTAATACCAATATCACCAGTGTCAATTTCCGTTTTTCAGTGTCCTAATGTTGCCTCCAATCTACTCGCCAGTTGGTCACTTTGACAAGCACAATTTTAATTTTGTTTGTTGTAATTTGGATCTCATATTTTAAGTGTTATTTACTCTGTTTGGGTATAGAGCTATCTCTCTCTCTCTCTCTCTCTCTCTCTCTCTCTCTCTCTCTCTCTCTCTCTCTCAAATCACCTCTTGAGTACAAAGCATGTGAAAGCCTGTGGTTCTCTCTCTTTTTCCACAAAATAAGTAGCCTTTATTGCAATATTACAAAACTCTTTTCATTTTGGCAATATTTTACAGTGTATTTAGTTTCAAGTATTAGGGAAAAGGTGGTTAGAAACTGAAGTGGGAGATCTCAGTGGACATTTCTGAAGGAAAAACAGACCCAGCCATCCCGCCCAAATAAAATCCCTATGTCACTTAATTTCACAACCCAAGTAGAGGCCACAAAGGAAGTAGCAGGCGAAACTCTGGCAGTTTCACAAGGGATCATGTCAGAGACCAAGGAACACCCAAAATAGTCATCATTATGGTTGGTTACACTTGATTTTTTTTTTTTTTGTTATTGGGCCACACCCTGTGACGCTCGGAGGTTACTCCTGGCTATGCGCTCAGAAATTGCTTCTGGCTTGGGGGACCATATGGGACGCAGGGGAATCAAACTGTGGTTCATTTTAGGCTAGTGCATGTAAGGCAGATGCCTTACTGCTTGTGCCACTGCTCCAGCCCCAAACACTGATCATTTCTGTAGATGAATTTTCCTTTTATCTTACCTCCCTAGCCACGTTGGCCTCTATAACCTCCACCTTGGCCTCCTCCATAGTTGCCACCACTCCTGTCTCCCCTGTAGCCTTCACTTCTGTCTCCACTGTTGCTGCTGCCACTATGGTCTTCTTCATTACCCCCACCATTTCTGTCTCATCATCACCTCTGTCTCCTCCATAGCCACCATGGTCTACTCCATAGCCTCCACTATCTCCACCATAGCTTCCAAGATTATCTCCCTCATAGCCATCACCTAAGTCCCCACCATAACCATCCCACATCTATCTCCTCCATAGCTACCACTGCCACTCTGTCTCCACAATAGATACTCCAATTTTGATCTCCACCATAGCCACCCCTATCTCCACTTCTACCAGTGCAACCTCTGTAGTGCCTCTGTCCACAGTAGCCTCTTCCCTGGAAATCTTCTTTCATGGGACAATAATCCTCTGTTCTGGGTTCATTGCACCGATTGAAGGAATTCCTTCTAGAAAAATGTATATTTCCACATGAGGGATTAGGACAAACCTAATCCCGAATTTGAGGGTCTTTGTCTCTCCCTGGCAAACCTCCTCGGCCTCTATATATCCTCTAAGGCCTCATCACCCTCCTCCACTTCTACCTCCTATCATAAATTCAAGTTTTCTGGTGGCAAATGATACTTTAATGATATTGTCATAGAATTCTGTTCCATCAAACCAGTCAACAACTGCCTTTGTTGAAGGAGAATCACCAAATGACACCATGACTTCCCCTTTGGTTTTTCCCAATGCCCTTGTCTGTGTACAGATTTATCATTGTTTTCCAGTCTTATTTGCCTTGATAATTCCTATTTGTTTAAATAATTTTCCCACTTAATTTGTAGATACATCCTCCCCAAGTTCTTGAACAAAAATTGTGTTGTTATCTGAATTATCAGATTCTGAATCAGCATCTGGTCTGGGTCCAAAATTCCTGTGGCGACCAACATTTTTGAAGCTACCATGTTCACCACCACTTCATGCTGCCATGGACCTCTTTCATTCTTGCTATATCCCCCTCGCCTTCTACCTTCTCCTTGTGATCCACATGTTTTCGATCATCTTCTCCATACCTACTCGCATCATGATGATCATCTTGTGTTTGATGACTGTAATTTTCCCTCCATGAATGGTAGGACTCCTGGTTTTGATTATAACAATCCAATCATGCTGCCTGTATTCTATGTAACTATCTTTTTTATTTTATAGATCCCCCACATAAGCTGCAATCCATCACCTGATATTATCCTGACTCAATTCTTCCATATGTACAGTTTCAGTTTTATTTATTTATTTATTTATGAATTTATTTTGGTTTGAGGCCATGCCTAGTGGTTCTCATAGGTTACTCCTGGCTTTGCACTCAGAAATTACTCTTGGCAGATTATGGGATGCTGGTGGGATCCTGGTGATCAAACTATGGAATGCTGGTGATCAAACTATGTTCAGCTACATGCAAGCCAGATGTCCTACCCACTGTATCATTTATTACTCAAACCTTAATGTGACATTTTTAAACATGTGCTCCACTATCAGAATATTGATTTACCAACCTCCTACAATCACTGTTGTAAAGAAAATCTTACATTTTAATGTTATACTCTAAGAACAAAAATTGTCATAGACAAAGGTAATAATGATCAATACTTCATCACTATTGCCCATTTTAGGGCACTTAATTTTTCTTTTCTTATCCCAGTTACCAAGCAATCTATAGTCCCATTTCGTGGAAGTTACATATACATTCTGTCCAATTGATAATTAGAAATGTGGGGATGGAGAGATAGCACAGTGGTAGGGCATTTGCCTTGCATGCTGCCGACCTGGAGAGGGACCCAGTTCCTGGCATTCTGTATGGTCCCCCAGCCTGCCAGGAGCTATTTCTAAGTGCAGAGCCAGGAGTGACTGCTGAGCACTGCTGGGTCTGCCCCCCCCAAATAAATAAATAAAGTTTTTTTTTAATGAATTAGAAATGCCAAATACTATCTTCTACAATCCCTTAAGAATACATCACATGAGAAAACATTTGCCTTTTTGCAGAAACACCCTAAAAAGTAAGGGAGAAAGAGTACAGACATAGGTTGTAATTCTTCAGTGATGGATATTCAAGTATGTAATATGAAGGTGATTTTGAGTACTGAAATCTATCTATTCTTTTCATATTATGGCAATAAAATGGTACCTATTACTTACCTATCTTCTCTGCTTTTCAATACTCTTTGATTTATCATTAGAATCTATTCATGTGTCTGACTATATTAGACTCTAATGATACTCTTTAAAAATTATCATTAGTTCAGTTCTAGGCAACACAGTCACATCAGAAACAATTCTCTTCTTCAAATAGCTTGTATCTGATAAAATAAATGAGGACTCATGTTGTTTCTTTAGTCTGTTAATTTTAATAATTTTCTGTTTTGAAATTCAGGGAAGTGACAGACATAAAATACATATATAATGTCTTAATTACAGCTTCTCAGGAAAAAATGTATAGGGATAAATAAAGAAAAAATGAAGGGAGGAAGGAAGGAATTAAGGAAGGAAATCAGAAAAAGAAAAATGAAAAAATAATATATTTTCTATGTTTGCCATGAGTCATTGCTCTGAATATTTTTGTACATTATCAGGAAGCTAGCAATGTAGAGATAATTGTCCTCAATTTAGAGATAAAAGTTACACCATGTCCTCCTATGTGGGGTTATATTATTTCACTAGTTAAGCCAATGCTGACTGACATATTGATGGTAAAAGTATGATATGGACCATATCCCGTGCTTATTCACTATTTACATAGAGCTAAACTTTATTGGAGAGTATTCATATGTCTAACATATATAATAGGTAAGTATTTTATTACTTTCAGAAATTTTGCAAAGAATGTACTATTTACAGGGTCCCACAGGAATTAAATTATTATTTAATTATTAAATTATCAGTTAATCTCAGTGTGGACTAATAAAAACAATGGTTATTAACGATTTTAGTTTAATAATTCAGAAAATGTCATCCAACAGAACATTGTACCTACATGATTCTTTGTTCTAAATAAACATTCCTTTTCTTTTGGCTGGAATTATAGTACCCACTCTGTTAACAATTATTTGTTCAGGCTGAATAGAAGCTTGTCTTGATGGTTCCAGAAATATTTGGATGCAATTTTAAAAAAAGAATTAATAGTACTGAATATGTGCAATTATTTTGGCATGAAAGTTCTTTACTGCATTGTTATCCATGGGATAAATTAATAATTTTAATTTCTTTGTTAGTATTACAATAGTTATAAAATGTAATGTATAACTTCCTAAAATACATATATTTATATTTCTGAGTACAAAATTAAATCAAGACCATTTCTTTGCAAATTTTATCATGTGAAATATTTTTTTCATATTTACTGAAAATGTGTTTTGAGTAAGACACACACTTATATATTTAATAGGTGTGAAAAGAATACACAGCATATAGAAGATCTAATAGAAAATTTTGTATTTCTTTTTTTTTTTTTTTTGGTATTTGGGCTACACCCGGCGATGCTCAGGGGTTACTCCTGGCTGTCTGCTCAGAAATAGCTCCTGGCAGGCTCGGGGGACCATATGGGACACCAGGATTCGAACCAACCACATTTGGTCCTGAATCGGCTGCTTGCAAGGCAAATGCCACTGTGCTATCTCTCCGGGCCCAATTTATTCTTATACTTAAAATTTACAATAGGTAATGCAGGGAAGTATAATGCTATAATTTGATTACAATATATTTAATAATGTTTATGTTTGTGTATCTTATATTTTTTAGTTAATTCTTTTCCAAAATTTTAGGTCAGTCTTTAAATTTGTACTTCTTTTTTCTATAATCCTTTGCATATTTTGATGACTGGAAAGTTTTCTTTATTTGCTATCAAGATATTAATAGCTTATTTCTAGAAATGAAAAATTAATCTCTTCTAAGTGATTAAGATTTACAGTTAAATTGATGCCAAATTGTATTCAATAAGAACACAGTTTTCCTAAAATTTTTCTTAAAACTATGACTAATGTATCCCTGATTGCTGCTTTGTCACTTGGAGCACTTAGTCACTTACAAAAATAGTCATAAAGGTGCCTTGTTTGTGGCTGGCTTGGGTTTAATATCTGGAATTCCATGTAGTCTCCAGCATCAGCAAGAGTAATCCTTAAGCACATAGGCAGGAGTAAGCACTGATCACAGGTAGCTGTGGTAAAAAACAACAATAACAACAACAACAAACCAACAATAACTAAGTTGCATGCAATAACTTACACTATGTAAATATATTAAAACAACACTTTAGGAACTTAGGATTAAGTACTGTGGGTAAAGCACTTACTTTACACAAGAATTACCTTGATTATATATACCTGGATCCCTATATGTTCCTTCTAGTACTGCCATGAGTAAGTCATGAGCATAACCAGTGTGGCATAAAAACATACAAAATACAAACACTCCTTATACTTTTCGAGCTTATAGGATGAATCTGGACCTTTAAAAGTATTTCAGAAAAGAGGAAACATTTTAAATACCTTGGAGTTAAGGACCTGGTTGCTTGGTAAAAGACTTCATAAAGATAAAATGGGGCTAATCACACTAGCATATAATGTAGATGACTGAAGTCAGAAATTTGGTTTGGTTGAAGTGATGTTATTGAAGAAAATTGCTAAGAGTTATACATTGAATGATAAAGGATAGAGTGGGTCTAGATTAAGGAGTTTTTTTTTATATCTGTATTAGTGGTTAATATTAAACTTCATAAGTTTTAGAGAGCCATGGAATATTGTGGAGCATGGGCATTAGAGAACTGTCTTTTAGAATAAGTGTTATTCTGGCAACATATACAATAAAATAAAGAAAAATAAAATTGGAAATATAGTGGTCATTTTGCTACTATCAAATCTGGTTTCTGCTCAAACTAAGAACAAGACCAAGAATAAATGTAATCTCTATTTTAATAGATAAAAATTTTACCCTTTATTTACTCTCGAAAATGTATAGATAGGAATCTGAGTTAAAATTATATCATAATAGAAGATGAATAAATTTTTAAATTTATTTTAATTAAAATATGTCCATATTTTATTAACACTAACCAATGCCTTGAACTATATCTTATTAATACTTGCATTAAAGAGAAATGTCAAAGTGTCATGTCAAACCAGAAATCACTGCTGGCTTGGGGAACCATATGGAACTTCGGGGGATTGAACCACAGTCAATTTAGTCTAGCATGGGCAAGGTAGATGCCTTACCGCTTACACCACCGTTCTGGTCCCTACTGCATACATTTTTGTTTCTAGTTTTAATTCAGTGGTTAATTAACACATGGTTAGTTACCACATGCTTTTTTTTCTTTTGTTTCCAAATAATCATTGAACATGCTACTGTGTTGAGTGGAGAAAAATGTTTCTATACTGTAACTTGGGATACTTAATCTTTAAGCCCCAAGTGGTGAAATTTCTTGGTGGAAGGAAATAATTATTACTTCAAGAACATATATGAAGCACTATCTTGACATATTTTAAAACTTTATATCTATGAGAAAAATAGCTGTTATTTTTACACATATGTCTAGTAGATGGACTCATCTTGTTACATGGTCATATAAATGATTAATAAGACAACTTACACCACATTTCAATTTTTGTAATTTCTGTGCTTCTAGAAAGGCCTATTGGAAAAGATAAAGATGATTTATCATAGGCAGTGAGCACAAAAATATATTCATTTTGTTACTATATTTAGTTTAGAGAGGATCAAATTAAAACATTTTATATATGTGTATATATTTATAAATTTATAATTATATTTACATTTAAATATAAGTCAGTCTTGATTGAGTCTATTGACTATAAGAAATCTACTCTGGGGGAATGACATAAGGAAAGAATTGTCAAGAGCTGAGCTAAGCTATTTGGCCCTTACTGAATATCTATCAGAGACTGCTCCTAGGTGATATTTATAACATTATAGAGATTTACATGGACAATATCAACACATTATTATTATTATTATTATTTTTGCAGAAATATGAAATAAACAGCTCATAGAAATGGAACTACTTAATTATGCCACATTACATTGCTCAGTCCCTTTATGTTTATAAAGGGTCATGAGACAAGTTTTATCTAAGTCATACAACTGATCTATAGATTTTGGAGAAAGTGAAAGTGATATATATTAGGCTGAGTACATGACTTTCACTATTATATATTCTTTTTCTGACACATACATTAGGGTCTTATATTTCAGATAATGTTGACAAAATGTGGAGGCTGTTATCCTAACTCCCTATGAATGTCTAGTGTAGAGAACCCTGCTGGCTCACAGTGAGATTGTGTAAACAACAAATGACCTTAGTTTTCATAAGATCACTGCTATGTCAGATGTCAGGGTTATAATTGCATGGGGGAGGGTTAAAGATGAGAACTGGCATTTAGTGATCATCTAATTTATGCAAATACCCACTACACTAGGATATTAATATAGCCTATTTTTACTGTTGCTTATTTCTCTTGAAACCTGAGTGATCTTTATTACTTTCTACTTTTTAACATAAATAAATTTTCTGACTTTTGATAGTTTTATGGATAAAAAGAACATATAAATTGCTTAATAATAGGTTCTCGGGCCCTAGGAACTGGAGCGGCAGTGCAATATGTAGGATATTTACCTATTTGCCTTGCATACCCAACCCCTGGTTTAATCCCTGGAAATCCCATATGGTCCCCTGAGCCTGCCAGGAGTAATTTCTGAGCACAAAGCCAGTAAAATTCCTGAGCATTTCCAGGTGTGGCCCCCCAAAATAGATATCTAATTAATTCTCAGCCCTTCTGTTTCAGTAGCACCAGATTGAATGTCATTAGTATGCACACTTCTGTCTTTAATGCAACTAGAAGTTCTGGGTAAGAATTAGTTCTTCAACTCTTATGAAGAAGCAAGATCTTCAAATCATGGTGTGGTTTTATATAGGATAGCACCTCAATGACAAGCAAACATTCTAAAGGCTTAAAGAAGTGATCATTGTGATCGAGATCAAGTTTTTGTGAGTACAGAAAGTGATAACAAAAATATCTAACACAATTTTAAAAGTTAGAATTAAAGGCATTGAGGTAAGAGACAATAATCATTCAGGATTACCAGAAGGCTCTAAGAGACACAAAGATAAGTGTTTTGCTCATTTATTTTGAAAATTATTTCCACTCTTGATCACCAATCATGAAACAGACATATTTTAGACCAATATTTGACAAACAAATATAATGACTATTTTGTTAATTTAATGACCATAGTCAAGGTAAATTATTTTAATAATAGGTTTTAATATTTTAATAAGTTAAAGATTTAGGTGTCATCACACATTGATTTTTAGCTTTTAGAGTTACTTGGTTTTTGTTTTTACAAATTACATATGACTCACTTTGACTCCATGGGGATTATGTTATTTGGCCTCATTATATGGTATTGTTTATTCTTGCTAATGAATAAAGTAATAAATGAAAATATTATGCATTCAAAGTACATCAAATTAAGATGAGGGTAAATAGGGACATGATTATAAGTTCAATGCAAGGAGGAGACTCTTTTACATAAATTATAAGTATCCAATCAAATTCTTTACTGTGAAAAACTTAAAATTTGAATAACTTGTAAATGCATGAACTCATTAATTTAATGAGCCATGTATTATTTGTGTATAAAGTAAGTAAATTTTCCTTTCATTAGTCATGAAAATTTTAGATTTGAATATGCCAAAAATCATATGATTTGGTATATATTAGAGAAAAACTTCCACTTTTAAATTCACAGAATATTTTAGTTCATCAAGTTACTTAAGCATAAAATATCAATATCTACTATCATGACAATGTTAACGAGTGAGAAAAGTAGAATGCCTGTCTCGAATACAGGCAGGGAGTGCTGGAGGAGGGAAATGGGGGGCACTGGTGGTGGCAATGTTGCACTGGTGAAGGGGGATTTTTTTTTATGAGTGAAACCCAACTACAAACATGTTTGTAATCATGGTACCTAAATAAAGATATTATAATTATAAAATAACAATAAGGGGGCAGGGAAATAATAAAAATAAAACTGTACAATGCTTTGTAGAGTCTTTTCATTTTAGTCATGTTAATCGTTCTTACACATGAGCAGAGGATATGCTTCCATTTTCTTCTCTCCTCTTTTCTTTCTTTCTTTCTTTCTTTCTTTCTTTCTTTCTTTCTTTCTTTCTTTCTTTCTTTCTTTCTTTCTTTCTTTCTTTCTTTCTTTCTTTCTTTCTTCTTCTTCTTTCTTTCTTTCTTTCTTCTTTCTTTCTTTCTTTTCTTTCTTTCTTTCTTTCTTTCTTTCTTTCTTTCTTTCTTTCTTTCTTTCTTTCTTTCTTTCTTTCTTTCTTTCTTTCTTTCTTTCTTTCTTTCTTTCTTTCTTTCTTTCTTTCTTTCTTTCTTTCTTTCTTTCTTTCTTTCTTTCTTTCTTTCTTTCTTTCTTTCTTTCTTTCTTTCTTTCTTTCTTTCTTTCTTTCTTTCTTTCTTTCTTTCTTTCTTTTCTTTCTTTCGGGAGGGAGATGTATTGGGGCCATACCTGGTGGAACTCTGTGTTATTCCTGGCTCTGTGCTCAAAAATATCTCCTGGCAGGTTCAGGGACCTTATCAGAAGCCAGAGATTGAACTCTGGTCCATAACAGGGTTGGTCACTTACAAGGCAAATGTCCTACTGCCATGCTATCACTCCAGCCCCATCTTTCTATTCTTAAAACATTTTTTGTAGTTTAGTTTGTTTAGATCTTATACCTTTTTAGGTAAGTCAACTCAGAAACTTGATTTTCTGAGACACAATTGTAAATGGCATTTGTTTTATATATCTCTTTTTTCTCTTTCATTATTTATATATAGAAAAGCCACAAATATTTTGCATATTAATTTTGTAAACTGCCACTTTATCTTTTTTCTTGTGCCAGACCAGGAGGTACTCATGGATTACTCCTGTCTCTGTGTTTAGAATTGCTTCTGGCAGGCTCATGGAACCATATGGGATGCCAGGATTGAACACAAGTTATCCCTGGTCAGCCCCGTCAAGAAAAATGCCCTACCGCTGTCCTATCACTCAGGTTCCACTTTATCTTTTGTTCTAAAATATTTTGCAGAATTTTAAAAGTATAGTAGTATCATCCCCTTGAAAATAATGAGAACTTGACTTCTTCCTTTCCTATTTGGATGTTCTTGATAGGTCTTTTTCTTTCTTTCTTTCTTTCTTTCTTTCTTTCTTTCTTTCTTTCTTTCTTTCTTTCTTTCTTTCTTTCTTTCTTTCTTTCTTTCTTTCCTTCCTTCCTTCCTTCCTTCCTTCCTTCTTTCTTTCTTTCTTTCTTTCTTTCTTTCTTTCTTTCTTTCTTTCTTTCTTTCTTTCCTTCTTTCCTTCTTTCCTTCTTTCCTTCTTTCCTTCTTTCTTTCTTTCTTTCTTTCTTTCTTTCTTTCTTTCTTTCTTTCTTTCTTTCTTTCTTTCTTTCTTTCTTTCTTTCTTTCTTTCTTTCTTTCTTTCTTTCCTTCTTTCCTTCTTTCCTTCCTTCCTTCCTTCTTTCTTTCTTTCTTTCTTTCTTTCTTTCTTTCTTTCTTTCTTTCTTTCTTTCTTTCTTTCTTTCTTTCTTTCTTTCTTTCTTTCTTTCTTTCTTTCTTTCTTTCTTTCTTTTTGATAGGTCCTTCTTTCTTATTTTCAAATACTTCCATTGCTATATTGAACAGAAATAGTGAGAGTGGGCAACTTTGTCTGTGGCAGATCTTAGAAGGCTTTTAGTTAGTTCTCTTTGAGTATAATTACTGAGATCTTGTGATAAAGGGATTTGATTATATAGAGAAAAATGCTTTCAATCCCTATATGTTGAGACTTTTTATTATCAAAAATGGAAGTGGGATCTTGTCAAATGCCTTTTATGCATTTATTGATATGATCATATAATTTTTCTTTATTTATTAGGGTATTTTATGCTAACCATCTTTTCATCATTAGAATATATCCTACTTGGTCATAGTGTATGATACTTTTGATGAATTTTTGATTCCTATTTGCTAGTATTTTGTTGAGAATATTTGCTGCTTCTATTTGTTGTGGATATTGGTCCATAATCTTTTTTTTATGGTCTCTCTGCTTTGTTACCAATGTAATTATAGCTTCAAAAGAAATGTTTAGGAATATTTGTTTTTTCAAATTCCTGGAAGTGACTGAAAAGAATTGGCAGTTGGACCATTTAAGATGCTGAAAGAATTCAACAGTGAATCCATCTGGGCTGATCTTTTATTTGGGAAAAGATTTTTGATTACCATTTCAATTTCCTCTATACATCTGTTCAACTATTCCAAATCATATAGGTTCAAATAAGAAGATTAAAGAAGTTGAAGAATTTACCATTTGTTCTCTCATTGTGTGGCATCAAGATCCTAAAAATAATTTGATTATCTTTTGGCTTTCTAGAGTAACATCAATTTTTTCCATTTTTGATTTAATTTATTATGGTTTTCTCCTTTTTATTGTGACCCTGTAATGGTTTATTGATCTTATTTTTTTAAAAGAAAAAACAACTCTTACTTTCATTTATCTTCTAAATTTTTTTCATTTCCAGTTCATGAATTTCTACTCTAAGTTATATTATTTTCTTCCTCCTGACTGCTTTTTGCTCATTTTGTTGGTCGTTTTCCAATTTCTTAAGCTGTGCAGTAAATTGTTTATGTGGGTCTTTTCTTCCTTCCTGACAAATGCTTACAAATCTATGAATTTTTGCCACAATACCACTTTTGCTGTTTTCTACAAATTTTGATAGCTTTTGTCCTCATTCTTATTTGTTTCCAGAATATTTTGATTTCTTCTTTGATTTTTATCTGGTCAATTTTTATTGTTCTGTAGTGAACTATTTAATTTCCAGGTGCTTAGAATAATTTCTCCATGTCTGTAATTCACTTTTACTTTTAATGCATCATGCTATGAGAAGATACTTGATACAATTTATATCTTCTTGATTTTAAGGAAGTATATGTTGTTACCCTATGGTTGTGGTCTATCATGGGCAATGTTCCTTATCTATTAAAGAAGAATGTGTATCTGACGTTTCTGGACAATGAAAGCCCTTTAAAAGTCTATGAAACTCATCATTTTATAAAAAAGAAAAAGAAAAACTAATTAAGAAACTATTGATAAATTACTGTAGAATTTAAAAAATATCTGTGAAAATCATGTCTTCCATTTCTTCCTTCCAAGCAACTATTTCTTTGTTAAATTTTTACCTGGCTGATTTATCAAGTGGTAATATAATGGTGTTAAAATCTCCAACTACCATTTTGTTCCTATTATTGTCTTTCTCAAGTCAATTAGCAGTTGATTTTAGTATTTTGTTAGTGACTTACTTTTTCACATATGTTTATGAATATAATTTTTCTCAAGTACATGTCATTTGATTATTAAGAAACGAATATCTATGATAAAAAATAGAGATTATACAGGGGTCTCAAAGTCAATTTACCTGGGGCCGCAGGAGGCAAAGTCGGGGTATCCTTGAGTGCAAAGTCAGTAATAAACCTTGAACATTGGTGGTGTGACCCAAACAATTAAAACAAAACAAAACAAACAAAAAAAGATTCCCCTAGGGCAGGGCCACAGAATGTTGTAAGGAGGGTTGCAATTGCCCTGCGGGCCGTGAGTTTGAGACCCCTGGATTAGATGAATATTTGTGTTACACAGTAAGAAAGGTAAGTGTTTAACTAGATATTCTGGTTTCATAGTTTAGGCACTATGTTGCTCTCCATTGAACCTCTTGAATGTTCATGATGAAATTTTCATGTTCTTCTACAATATTTATTCAGTTATTGTGAGACAAAATTATTTTCTACAAAAGAACTATGTTCGGACACTTCTTATTTGATTTGATTTGGAAAGAATATATTTTCTAAGTAAAACGGACATTTATTTATTTATTTATTTATTTATTTATTTATTTATTTATTTTCTTCTGGTATAATCCTCAGGAATTAAACAGACACAAGGATGGGGATTTTATTATAATTGCTATAACATGCTGTCAGCTTTCACTAACTGCATAGCAAAAGTCACTCTTTTGCTTTTATAGATAAGAAAAAGCAGTATAGTAATAGCTAAAGAGTCACATGTAACTGAAATAGGCTTCAGCATCTTCATGATTTTAAAAGCGTAAAGCCATACGTTTCCAAATCGCTCTGAAGTTTCTAGGGAGTCTAATTAAGATTCATTCAAAATCATTTTATTGCTGTACAATGTGTCCATGAAATAACATACAAAATAGCTAAAGTATAAGCAAATATCTCTTAAGAGTCTGAGCTCTTGAAAAGCCACATAGTAAAGAAATAGGAAATAAAGTTCTGGGATCCCAGTAGAAAAATGAGAAAAAGGAATATAGCTCAGTTTAAGGCATTACTTTTATCCCTTTAGTGCTATAGATTTGCTTTTCTCATTAGAAAAATAATTGTTTTTCTTTATGGCAATTACGGCCCAGATTTTTTATTTTATTATATTTCCGTAGGTTAGTTGGGTAATTATAACATGTATGCTTTTAGGTTGTGCTTTTCTTCATTGTGTTAAAGTCACACAGTCATTTATAATTAATTCCTAGCATCTTTAGATAAGATAGGTTTCCTATGTGTTTCTTTTATGTGGATTCATTTTGTATATCACATTGTAAAACTGTAATATACAGAAACTATTTAATGTATTTTGAATTTTTAAAGCATTCTTTCAGAAAAAAATAGAGAAAAAATTTTTCTACATCTTAGAAAAATATTTTCTTCTATGAAGAAGCTATAGTGTCTCTGGGTCTTTCATGCTATCCCTAGACATAGTAGTACCCCATATTATAAATTTATAGAATAATAAATTAGGAGGAAAATGAATGTAATTAATTAATTTGAATTTTATATAATCATGAGGTGTTTATATACAAAGGGGTAAAATAAAGGGAAAATTGAAAGAAAAATTAGTTATAAAAGACTGGAGAAATAGTATAGTAGGTTGTCACTTGCCTTGCATACAGCCAACTTGAGTTCAATTGTAGGTATACCATATAGTCCAGTGAGCAATACTAAACAAAAAATAATAATGAAATTACACCCCAAAAGCCTTAAATGTTAATTTAGTAAAAAAAAATTTTACACTATATGTGAAGCTAGTACTATAACTTTAGTCAAATATATGCAAAACAAGCATCCTACCCTCTGTACTCTTACACTGATCCAGCATAGTTGAAAGTTTAAAACTCTTTAATTGTAAGTTATGAAAATGACACAAAGATGAACATCTTAATTAAATCTGGAAAATAATTTCTTGAAAAGTATTAATAATGAAGGTGTATGAGGTAACTAAATTGAAAACCTTGTAATGCCATGTTTTTAGAATCAACATATTTCTTCTTTAACTCTAAATTCCTGTGTTAGTATGATTTTCAAATTATGCAGAAGCATTATCTGATAAGATATACTAGATCTTTTTTAAAAAAATTGCTTTTGGTGAAAAGGACTTTAAATTATATCTAATATAATAGTCATGGTAGTCCTTTCTCTGCCTTACCTGCACTCTCCACAATAACTGAATGCTGAAGTGATATGCATGACACCCTTTCAGTAAGAATATTGCAAATGACAATGGCTAAAAGGGGGAAAAAGGAGGAAGAGTGAAAATGTGTGTGAGAGTGAGAGACAGTAAGAGATAGAGGGAGAAAATACCTATCATGAAGGCAGGGAGGGAGGATAGCAGGGTTGTAGTATGGGAGTAAAATGGAGGACAGTGGTGGGAAATGTACACTGGTTAATGAATGGGTGTTGGACATTGTATGCCTAAAACTCACTCATGAAAATCTTCGTAATTGTATTTCATGATGATTATTAAAGGAGTCATTAAAAATTGCTAGGAAAAAATAAAGTACTTCTAATAGAGCTAATCCAGATTTTTTTTGCTCATTATATATTACCTGAAAATAGTGATATGTAATATCTACTTATAGAATTTATGTCAGTGAGTTTAAGTACATTGTTCATCACTTACATTCATTCTCTCAGGGTAATGAGCCTTCCCAAAGTGAGTAATTATCCAAGGGGTAACTGAACATTTCCTCCAGGAGGTTCCAATATCTTTCATGAAAACTATATTTTTTTCAGGAGATAAAAATGCAGTTGGTTTAACTAAGTGTATTCGTGAGTCAAGCTTTAGGTGACCTTAAAATGAGGGCATCATATTGTAATCCTAGTGGACTAAAAAAAATCACCAAAGCTGTGCTCTTATAGAATGATTTTCTTCATTGAAATTAGTCAGTATTATGGAAGGAACACTAGAAGATAAAACTGAGAGTTCTAGTTCTGTCAAAAACTAGCTGTATGAATTTAAAATATGTCCTAAAATGACTCAGTTTCTGTTCCTATTTGTTCAATAATAATATTAGACAAAATAATCCCCAAGGTCCATTCAGCTCTGGCCCTCTCCTTCTGGGGTAATTTGTCTTGTTTGAGGCATTTTCCATGTTACATTGTTGCCTTAATTTAGAGGTTGAGGTTTCGGTATATTTGATTTAATAGTTCTAAAAAATTAATTTTAAAAGTTCTAATGACTTTTGATTTTGATTTGTATCAAAGTTACATTATGATTACATTATGATTACTGAGGCTCTATTAGATTTGATACTATATATTAATGTGAAAGAATCAAGTAAGGGCTTGGGGGTGGGGGTTAATGTCCTTGTCTTGAAAGAAGCTGACCCAGTTAGAATAGTGGCACCATATACGGTCTCCATTCTCTCCAGAAGCTCCACCAGGCATTGTCCCCAGTACAGAGTCAGGAGTTATCTCTGAACACAGCTGGGGTGGTCCAAATACAAGCCTTACTCCCACAAAAAAAAAAATAAATAAATAAATGGAAATAAAAGAAAGTACCAAAAAGTACCATATAATATAATATAATATAATTTCATTTTCTAATATACTTCGTATACATGTTATTCTATGACCTGACCTATATTAACTTTTTCCCAAATATCTTGTAAGCACCTACTTTTCTGAGGGATTTTTGTTTGAGTATCTGACACTTAAACTTGCCCAGAGGCCAAAAATGGAAGGTGCTAAGCCAGCTCCAATCTTGTCCTAGCACTGCATATATTTATAATGGCTTCTCCATTGATTTTGACTGTTTCTCCTAAGAACTTTTAGTTGCTTACCCATAAACCACAGACTAACATCCCAACTTATCTAAATACCAAATTCTCTTTCCAATTTGTCTTTTACCAAGTTGCTCAAAGGCCTTTCCCACCTTGCCTGTGCACAAAGTTCAGCCATTTTGAACTTTCTGCAGGCATTTATCTATGCCTGCCTTTATTCCTGCATGACTGAATACTGCTTACCAGTTTTCTGATGTTTTGTTGAATAAGTAATACAGTGATCTAGAATAAAATGAAATACACTTTACTTTTACGTTTTATTTGAATATCTCTTATTCTCAGCAATCCTTAGTAATGCCATTCTTCATATATTCTTTTTATAGCTTATTAACGTATTTGTTTTCATCTGTTTGAACATAAATGTTTCATATTTTATTAGATATGAAGATTTATTTTTATTTCATTTATTTCCATCAGACTATATTGCTCATATATTTTGTGACTTTGCTTTTTTACCATAAAGATAAAGCTGAAAATATTTTGTGTGAATTTTGTTTTGCATTCATACCTTTGCATATTCATATTATCTTTTTGTCTATAATTAGAAAGGAAGAAACTCTAAAATAATTTTTCTACAACAACGTAGCAGAAGTATTGGATAAATATTTAATGTAGTTCCACTGCAACATACAATGTGGGGATAAAAACTGTTGCTATTCTTATGCAATATAAATCTTCACTGCAGAGATTTGTTGGCAGTGAAAGCTCCCATGAAATACATTTCTTTTTGGTTGAAACTATATATCTTAAAGATTTCCTTTAGTTTAGCTTTACTTCTGAGTAAGACTATGTACATAAGTCACTGGGCTTTGCTGTGCCATCAGTCTGATATTTTTAGGATGGGAATGTCTTAGGTTCATTTCTGGGTTTAAAGAGATTTCTCTTGTATTCCATAAAAATGATTTAGGATTATCATTCTCTGTTAACTCAATGTGAATTCCTAAAATTCATCACTTGGGGCTAGTGAGATAGTAAATGGGTGAAATCACTTGTCTTCTACGTGGTCAATTTGATCACCAACACCACATATGATTCCTTAAGTTAGCACCAGGAGAAAGTTTTCAGCACAGTCTCGGGAGTATCTCCTGAGCACCATCACGTGTGGTCCACAATAACAAATAAAAATTAATAAGATTCAATATCCCAACTAGAATTTTGACAGATATCAAAAAGCTATATTATTTCACAATAACAGAAAAATAATTTAATATTAGATTTTAAAGGATAACATATACTATAGCATGATGCAAATGATATAAAATTATACATCGTTCATCTACAAAAAATCTGTTCTTACTTTTTGTACTTTGCACTAAAGTATATATTGACTAAGTCTCTGCATTCTTGTTTGAGAAATATTGGAAGGAAAATATATCATAAAGAAAATATCACCTGGCAATTAAAGGTGAACTAGAAGTTGGTGAAATGATTACATTTTAGGGGTTTCTTTAAGCTATAGTAAAATTTTGCTACAACAAAATATAATAATTCTGTATAATTATTTAATTGATTACCTATTTATTGATTTTTATAATTTTATTTTGTTTTTTGGGGGGTGGGGCACAACCAGTGATGCTTAGGGATTACTCCTGGCTATGTGCTCAGAAATTGATCCTGGCTTGGGGGACCATATGGGACGCAGGGAATGGAACCTCAGTCAGGCCTAGGCTAGTGCTTGCAAGGCAGACGCCTTTCCTCTAACGCCACCACTCCGGCCCCAGAAATTCACTTTTTTTTCTGAGTGCATACCCAGGAGTAACCCCTGAACATCAACAGGTGTGGCCCAAAACCAAAAACAAAACAAAACAAAACAAAACAAAAAATGTGAATTTCTTGGGGGCTGGAGTGGTGGAGCTAGAGGTAAGGCGTCTACCTTGCAAGCGCTATTGCGCCTCGGACAGACCTCGGCGTCTCATATGGTCCCCTTCAAGCCAGGAGCTATTTTTGAACACATAGGAGTAACCCCTGAGTGTCAACGGGTGTGGCCCCAAAACAAAACAAAACAAAAAAACAAAAATATATAAAGTGAATTTCTGGGGCCAGTAGGGCCCCAGCACACAGCTGATCCAGGATGAACAATAGTTCGAATCCCGACATCCCATATACTCCCCTGAGCACAGAGCCAGGACTAACCCCTGAGCGCTGCCAGGAGTAACCCCCCAAATGTTCTCATATATGAACTCAATACTTAGGTTAATATTTTAAGTTAAAGGTCCATATTATTTTCTCAGAAGCTCAACTAGTTGTTATTCTTTTTTCTTTGGGGGGGCCACACCCATTTGACGCTCAGGGGTTACTCCTGGCTATGCGCTCAGAAATCGCCCCTGGCTTGGGGGGACCATATGGAACACCAGGGGTTCGAACCACAGTCCGTCCTACACCAGCGCTTGCAAGGCAGACACCTTACCTCTAGCGCCACCTTCCCGACCCCTAGCTGTCATTCTTATTAGCAATGGATAACAGTTTCTTTTAACCACATCTAAGTAAATTTTTGCTCTCTTTTAGTTTGACATCACTTGAGTGAGGTGATATTATTTTTTGATTTTACATTTTCCTGATTATAAGAGCTGCAGAAAATTTTTTCCGATACCCATTCACCATCTGTATGACTCTTTGAGAAAGTTTTTGTTTATCTTTCCTCATTATTTTTTTTTTTTTGGTTTTTGGGTCACACCCAGCCATGCTCAGGGGTTACTCCTGGCTCTATGCTCAGAAATAGCTCCTGGCAGGCTCGGGGAACTATATGGGGTGCTGGATTCAAACCACCAACCTTCTGCATGCAAGGCAAATGCCTTAGCACCATGCTATCTCTCTGACCCCTCTTTCCCCATTTTTTAATGTGATTATTTATGTGTGTTAAGATCTACCAGTGCCTTTTATTTCTATGGTATTACCTATTACAGCACTACTCACAATTACCCAAATCTAGAATCAGTATAATTGTCAAGAACAAATGATCAAATAAAGAAACTATTGTATATGCATATATGGCATGTATTTATATACATACACAGTAAAATAAAATACAGCTATAAAAATAAAATCATGTAATTTATGACTTTGTGGGTTAATCTCTAAAATATTATTCTGAGATAAGTCAGTCAGCAAGCAAGAGAGATACGAAATAATTTCTCTCATATAAGGACTATAAATAAACATGCTAGGAAAATAACAAATGACAAAATGCAAGAGAACTTGACAACTAGTGTACAGAAGTAAATTTATTGTGACTAGGGCATAGGGATAGGTGGAGAATAGGATAGTGGGTGGTGCTAGAATGAAGGGAAGAGGATTCGAGGTGCTTGTGGTTCTGAAATGCTGAATACATGAGATCTATTATTAACAGTGTTCAAAATAAACAAAATAATCGAAGTATATAAAACCTTAAAAGATAATAATGAGAAGACTCATCTTGAATACAAACTGCGGTGCTGACTGCATTGGCAATAAGGAAATTAAAGGCAAATATGTAAGAACATGGTCATAGGAAGCTTTAATTAGGATCTTAAATTAGTGTCTAATAGGTATATATGACTAGGGATTGGTGTGCAGGGGGAACCTATGTAAGGAGAATTATATTTGTCTTCACTTGACTGAGTTTAAATGGAAGAGAGGAGGGAAATTAAAAAATAAAGATTCTCTCCCTTTGGGAAATATAGAACTAGCCAACAAGATCCAATTAACATACATAGAAGTCAAGGGACCATTTTATAGTAATCAACCTATTTAATCACATGTTCACTAAAAATCAGGGTTTTATACTCAAGTCAATAAGGAATCCACAATTTCCTCCATATGTTAATTCCATTCTGTGTCATAAAATTTAGTAGAATAATAAAGAGTAAAATATAATACATTCCAAATTTGTTTACCATATAAAACAGTACACTATATTTTATCATTGTTAATGCTACAACACAAAAAAATTTAATTGTTCAGCATTTATCATATCAATCTTAAAACTTAGTAGATAGCTGAAGAAATAATATAATGAACACTGCCTTTTATAAATGCAACTATTTTAGGTAATATTTCAAAAGTAAATTTTTTAACTATCAATTTGTCAGTATTATTTTCTATTTTTCTCCTTTTTAAATAAATTATTTTGTGCCTGTTTTTATTGTTTTATTCTTTTGTGCCTATTGTTTTAATTTGATTTTTGGGCCACACCCAGTTATATTTAGAGGTCACTCCTGGCTCTGTGCTCAGAAATTACTCCTGGCTTGTGGGACCATATGGGACGCCTGGGGGATAGAACCAGGATCCGTCTGCTTGCAAGGCAGATGCCTTCCTTACCTCTAGAGTCACCGCTCCGGCCCCCAGTTAAATTTTTTTTAACATTTTCTAATGGTGGTGTGCCTCATGATTTTGTTTTCATGAAAAAAGTGTGCCTTTGTACAAAAAAGGTTGAAAATTTTTTCTTTATGTTTTGTGCAGCCACTCCGGTCCCCTATTTTTCTCTTTTTATTGATCTACGTAGAGACTCATTCCCAGAGAGTATGGATTTCACTATACTCTACATTTCTTTAGTATTTTGGGGCTACAGTTATTGTCAACTTATTGATTCTTCTACATTTTTCTACAAAATAATTTTCCAGAATGGTTATTTTTCTTATCTGTTTTTAGTATAAGGAGATGTATTAAAAATAAGCTCTACTGGTTGTAGTAGAGCATCAATTTTTTTAAAGTATCATCTTAAAAAAATATTTGGGTATTTGGCGGCCTCATTTCTGCTCAGGGATCACTCTTGTTGGATTCTGTATACTATGTGTGATGTGATTTAGGTTATTGAATTCAGGGTAGCTACACAGTTAAATATTTACACATAAATTGGTAAATTTCCTACACTAGACGCTTTACTTTCTAAATAGACTTTATATATTTTCTTTGTTATGTAGTACATGTCAAATAATCATAAAAGAATATGATTAATATGAATAGTAATAAAGCAATTAAGGAATAAGATTTGGGACTCATTTTAGTTTTGCAGCTTATTCTGATTTAGAAAAATGATAAACATGAGAATCCATATTCAAACTTTAATTTCTAATTGATATAAAATATTGCTTTACTTTTATTAATTTATTGTTTTATTTATCTTAAATTTTATAGTGAATATGTGGTTCAAAAGTAAAAACTATATCAAAAGATATATTAAGAAATTGCTTATTTTATATATATTGCTTTGATTTTGTCTGTATTGATCATATGTCAATGAATTTATATATGTATGTATACATATACATCTAATTTATTTAAACATCTAAATACCACTAAGAAGAAAATATTTTTGTAAGTAATTATAATTTGTAGTTTTTGAAACATATCTCAAGCTCTCATAAACTTGTACTTTTTTTTTTACAGATGACTAACAAGTTATCTTATTATTATTTGAAAATAAATTTTCAGCATCCTTATCAAGCCATGTATTCCCTGAATAAATATCTTTCTCTTTGTCTTTTACCATTCTGTAGAACCTATATTCTCACTTGGACACCTATTTCCTCACTCTCTAATTGTGCCTTTATTTCTTTAAAACATTTTTTTGGTTTTTTTTTTGGGGGGGGCACACCCGTTTGATGCTCAGGGGTTACTCCTGGCTAAGCGCTCAGAAATTGCCCCTGACTTGGGGGAACCATATGGGACGCCGGGGGATCGAACAGCCGTCCTTCCTTGGCTAGAGCTTGCAAGGCAGACACCTTACCTCTAGCACCACCTCACCGGCCCCTCTTTAAAACTTTTTTTTTTAATTGAATCACCATAAGATACAGAATAAAAATGTTATTGATGGTTGAGTTTCATACATGATCCTAATTCCCATTCCTTCACCATTGAAATATTTTATTCCAGTTCCCATCAACTCCCTCCACCTCCCTCACCTGCCATTTTTCCTTTAGTTCATGATTGTTTGCAATACTATTACTGAGAAGATCTCCTGCAGTGCATAGCACTTTGCCTCCTTTCAGTATCCAGTTCTTGTATTGAGTGGTCATATTTATCTATCTTTGTCTCAAAGTGGTTCCTTCTCTGTTCTACTCCATTCCACACATTGCCCTGCTCTCCTACTTTGAGACAAGCTTCCTACTATTGATCAATACTTCTGGACCTCATTTCTGGAGTATTTAGATATCATTCTTATATTATGTTTTTAAAAATATTCTGCAAATGAGTATGATCATTCTCCTGATGAATCATTTTCCCTCATGCCTTTCTCAGTAAATTTTATTCAATAAAATTTACTTTGATTCACTATAAAATAATGTTCCACATTAATGTAGGATATCGCCTTTATCACATATTAAATAATAATTTTATATTATTTAATATTATATAATGCAAAACTTTTATTTTACTTACATAATACATTATATAATATAATGTATATAACATAATTTAATATACATAACTATATATTATTTAACAATATTGAATTATTAATAACTATATATTCATTATCCCTGTTAAAATCAATAAGGAGGGGCCAGAGAGATAGCATAGAAATAGGGCATTTGCCTTGCATGCGGAAGGATGGTGGTTCGAATCCCAACACCCCATATGGTCCCCTGAGCCTGCCAGGAGCGATTTCTGAGTGTAGAGCCAGGAGTAATATCCCTGAGCGCTGCTGGGTGCGAAACCCCCAAAAATCAATAAGGAAGCTATCATCTAAAAAAGATAAATGGTTTTGCCAATATCAATTTACTTAAAAAACATGTGAGAGGCACTATTTAATCTATATTTATATTTTATATTTGTCTTATTAATAAAATTCTAAACCAGGTAATTGTCTTAGTTAAATGAGTCATTGCTAGAGCTATTCACACCAGATGGGTGCTATCAGTAATTGATTGTGGTGTTTGGTAAACGTCAAAAATTGCCCATAATTAAGAGTGCTGAATATATTTGGAACATAAAATGATTATTTCTGTGAAAAGTTTTTTGGCTCTTTCCTAATATGTGCATTAACTCATGGAGTTTTTCCCAAAGCTCTTGAGTAATCTTTTACTTCACAGAAGTTGTGGTTTTTAAGCATACAATTAGGATATCATTATATGCTCTAAAACATTATATGCATATTTATGTGTAATTTGAATATATATGGCAAACTTTAAGCTAATTCTAGTCAATAAAAAGATGGGAAACATTACAAGAACATTTCAATCACTGTTGCTTAACCCCCCACCCCCGTAATATCCCTTTAGGATGAGATCATTATTATAAGTGCACTCGTTTGCAAATATAAATAATACCAACTAGTAAATACATATGAGACAAATAATTGCTGTTTCTCAAGTTCTGTGCAGTTTAAAACAAAACAAAAATCCACTGGTAAAAGCCATCTGGTCCTGGCAGCTTTCCTAGTTAAACACTTTTAATTGCTTCTGTGATCTTGGTGGGTTGGCATGCTATGGTTTCCAGGGATTTGGGTGAAATGACCTTTATGAAGTAATCACCGTGTGTTATAGAAAAGAACTCTGAGTTACCACAGCAGCATGTCCTGCTGTGAAGTTATGGTTTTAAGTATGAATAAGATCTGTAATGATTTCCTTTTGGGATTACCTACTTCAGTATTCCATAAATACTCCTATTTAAAAATTAACATTATTGTATCTAGAATATTGATTAAACTTTAGACATAAAATAATTCCTATATGTTCTATAAATCATTTATCTTTTTATCATCTTGGGATTTTTCTTATACTCTTTGAAAGATATTTCTAGACACAGTTTCTTGGTACATATTACCACTTACATGATACCTCTTTATGTTGGATTTAGTCAAAATAATTTTGCTAAGTATATTAAAGTATAAGTCCATCCTTTTGATTTAACACTATTGGTAACTAACTTCTATTAGCATTTTCTATGTGCATGATACTATGCTAAATATATCTGCATTTTCATTTACTCAACACAAGTATGATTTGTATGTTTTGGGGACACACCCGGAAGTGCTCAGGACTTACCCCTGCCCCTGCACTCTGATTGCTACTGGAGGTGGTTGAGTACCACATGTACTTCCAGGGATCAAACCCAGGTTAGCTCATGTAAGACAAGTACCTTACCCGCTATACTATTGTTCCAGCCACGGTATGCATTGGTTTTTATTCTGCACACAAAAATGTATCTTAAAACTCCTTACTTAAAACATAAGACTAGATATGTTGTAAATTACAGACTTACTAAACCAGATTTGTATGATGACAATCCCAGGTTCTTAACAATTATAGGGAGGTTAAGATATAGGAACACTGGGGCCAGAGAGATAGCATGGAGGTAGCGTGCTTGCCTTGCATGCAGAAGGACGGTGGTTCAAATCCCAGCATCCCATTTGGTCCCCCGAGCCTGCCAGGAGCAATTTCTGAGCGTAGAGCCAGGAGTAACCCCTGAGCGCCGCTAGGTGTGACCCCTCCCAAAAAAAGATATAGGAGCAATAACTTTCTGATCATTATAACTCAGATTTAAAACTCATATCTACTATCTTGACAGGAAGCAGTGTCTAAGAAGCTGAAATATGAGAATGGATATGACTATAATTATTTGTCATTATTCATTCTTACACATTGTTCAAATATTTTTTCTTTTCTCCCTCTGTTCTGCTTGATATATTATTCTATACATCATTTTCTGTGGACAATTTGTCCACCTTACAAAAATGCTCAGATTTGAGAGGCCAAGTTATTTTATAATTGCATGCCTTGAGAATAACCAGAAAAGTGTGTAACTTATATATTGAGTTCTTGAACATTGGTTCAACTATTGAATTCAATTTTTTTTTTTTTTGGTTTTTGGGCCACACCCGGCAGTGCTCAGGGGTTACTCCTGGCTGTCTGCTCAGAAATAGCTCCTGGCAGGCACGGGGGACCATATGGGACACCGGGATTCGAACCAACCACCTTTGGTCCTGGATTGGCTGCTTGCAAGGCAAATACCGCTGTGCTATCTCTCCGGGCCCCTGAATTCAATTTTTAATGCAAATTGGTTCTATATTGGAGTAATCCAGAGTAAAATTATATTGAAACTTGATATGTTTAATGATTGCTTCTGCATTCAAAACTGTTAATCCATTACCTGTAGGTGAGTTTCGACTTATACTTGAAATAAAGGGAAAAGACAGATTTCTCTTCTATTCATTCTTTAGCTTTTCTGAATCTCCTGAGAATAAGAAGCTGATACAAATCTGGCATTGTAGGCCTAGAAAACCTTTATCACATTTAATAGAACTGCAAAAAATAATAACACCTTGTTTAATTAGAAACTATATTAATAGAGACACAATTACTATTTTAACACAAAGTAATGGTCCAGACTAATAATAGTAATGGTCCAGACTCATTCACATAAAATTTATTCTTTCTCTAACATCCATTGGACACCTAACAAATGATGGCATCTGAGAATATAGGTATAAATTTGATCTAACACCTTCCCTCATAAACTAATGAATCATGCTGTTTATGTCATCATTAGATTACAAAGAGACAAAATGACTGATTGGGTATCAGTTCCATCTACATTCAATAATATATTATCCATTCAAAATAATCCAATATGTTTCTCCCTCTCCCTCTCATTGCCTCACTTGGTGCTTAGCCTAAGCATGTCTGCTGAATATTGTTTTCCAGAATATCATCTAAGAGACTTTCAGTTATCACTAAGTATTTACCGTTCTTCTGCCTTTTCATTTTCAAACTTTTTGGATGTTTTTGAGGAAAATAAATCATACCCTGATGATGTTCCTGATCTATCTCAATTTAGAGCTGCTGGATTTAAGAGAATAGATCAATGTGGTCCTAAAAGAAACAAATCTGTCAAAGGAAGAAAGACCATGGAGAGTACAATCAAGATTTAGCAGAGCAAAATATGCAACCTGGATCTCTGCCTGGAAGTGTATTTGGACAAGCTTGAAATTCTGAGACCCAGATCTTTCATTTCTGAAGCAGGGAAGCTGGCTCAGAAATCTTTCTGGTCTCTCAATCTAACATTCTATATCATTGACAGGTACTTTGTAACTAATAAAATAAAGTAGGGTTTTATTTTATTTTATTTTATTTTATTTTATTTTATTTTATTTTGGTCTACAAATGGCAATACTCAGAGATTACTACTGATTCTGAATTCAGGAATCGCTCCTGACAGATTTAGGGGATTACAGGTGCTGAGAATTGAACCTAGAAGGGCCCTGTGCAAAGCAAGCACCCTTTCTGCAAACTATGTTTCCAGCACCAGGATTACTATCAAAATTAATATAAAATTAATATAAATATATTATACATTATAATAAATATGATTGGAATAATAACTGGAAGGAAGTGATGTAATTTGTCACAAATTAAAGCAGTGAGTGCTCTTTATACTACTAATTAATAAAGTTAATTACAAAGTCACATTATTAAAAATGAAAAGAAAAATATAACAAAGTGCTGATACAAGAACTAACTGCTTGAATACTCATATTATGGAATAATTATTCAATAAACAGGATCAGAAAATCTTCAAGTTTGTTAAAAAATATATTTTAGTCTTTCCATAAAAATGCAAGAAGAATAGTCAAGACAACAGTGCTTGCAGAAACTACCAAAGTCTACAGTAAATATGGGTTTACTAGAAAAGAACTATCAGTTTTCAAGTTAATAGTTTTATCTAATATAGTCATAAATTGATTTTGGGATTAAAGAGACATTCATATAGAGAAATTAATATACATTTGTGAACTAATATTCATTAGTAAATATGCTCCTCATTATCAATTCCCATGTTAACTTTAGATGTATTAACAGACTAATGCAAAAGTAAAATCAGAATGGCTTAATATTATTTATCAGCTCTTTATTTTTATACTTTCTAATTACAAGTTTGATAAAATTCACAAAGAAAAATTAATTTACATTTGCATATAAAACTTTTCATTATTTGGGCCCGGTGAGATAGCACAGCGGGCGTTTGCCTTGCAAACAGCCGATCCAGGACCAAATGGTGGTTGGTTCAAATCCCGGTGTCCCATATGGTCCCGCGTGCCTGCCAGGAGCTATTTCTGATCAGACAGCCAGGAGTAATGCCAGGTGTGGCCCAAAAACCAAAAAAAAAAACAAACAAACAAAACAAAAAAAAAAAAAACAAAAAAAAATCTTTTTATTATTTGCATTTACAATTAATATTTATTTTTATGCTTAACTAAAGACTCACTAATCACTTAAATTCATTAAAATACCAGAGTAGAGGGGCTAGAATGGTGGCGCAGTGGTAGGGCTTTTGCCGTGCACACAGCTGACCTAGAACAGACAGTGGTTACATCCCCTGCCGATCCATATGGTCCTTCCAGAGCCAGGAATAACCCCTGAGAGTCACCGGGTGTGGCCCCAAAACAATACAAAACAAAACAAAACAAAAATATCAGAGTATTTAGAAGTATTAAAATAAAGATTAGGGCCCGGAGAGATAGCACAGCGGTGTTTGCTTTGCAAGCAACCGATCCAGGACCAAAGGTGGTTGGTTCGAATCCCGGTGTCCCATATGGTCCCCCGTGCCTGCCAGGAGCTATTTCTGAGCAGACAGCCAGGAGTAACCCCTGAGCACCGCCGGGTGTGGCCCAAAAACCAAAAAAAATAAAATAAAATAAAATAAAATAAAATAAAGATTAATCTTAAATATTATAAATAAACATTTTTAAATAATGTAAATAAAATATGAGTAGAAATAAAAGTAGAGAAAGAAACAGCAACTCTTCAACTGACAATGGTATAGGAATTTGATTACTCTAGGGTCTGATGAACAAAATATCAAGAATAAAAAGAAAATTTCACAATATTTAATACAAATCTCAAATACGTTTTTACTTTTACACTTGTAGCCTAGGAATTTATTTTAAGGTAATAGTAAGAAAAGCAAATATGCATTTTTGTGTGCTATTTTAATAAAACTATGCTTTACTAGTTACTCACAAAATGGAGTCTCCAAATACCAAAATACACATCTATCTAAGGCATAATGCTCTAATATCTTCAATAGTGGCATAGACATTATGCCAGTTTTAATCTATAACTAACTTGTATCACAATCTATAATTTACATTTATATGTATAACCTTCCAAAATGAAGTGCCAAACTGTGATACTTCAAATTTTCCCAGAAGTATCCTATGGTGCTCATATTAATTTTCTTGTATTCTTTAAATATCTCTTTAAGATAACAGAATTAGAGGTGTACCTGAATGATTCTCCACTTCTGTTTTAAAAATAAATGGTGGTACAATGTGATATAACAAGTTAGATATATGAAAGTTGTTGCATTTAATTATTTTTATAAATTTAATTTTAAAAGGTTGATATCAGACTTTACATATATTTTCTTTGTAGCATGTAGAAGTGAAGAAAAACAAAGGCTACAGAATATTTCTCAATACATCTCAAAACATCACTCAGAGTTGTGCAATGTTTAATGTTTAATGCGCTTCCAGAAAAAGAAAAAGAAATATGAGTATTGGCATGTTATTTTCTGCATGAAAGTTTGGCAATCCCCTGTTGTATTTCAATTGCAGAAGTGTTTTATCATCTCTGCTATACAGTTTAACATTTGATTACATTATATTTAGGTCTTTATATTGCAAAGTTTTATAAATTCCTTTCTTTTATTAACTCACAGGACTTATAATTTTACTCATTTAGTACATATATTTCCATTCATCAATTTATATTCACTGAAAAAATTATCTTCAGTATAAGCTTTCATTTATACAAGAAATTCTTTTTTTTTTTTTTTTTTTTGGTTTTTGGGCCACACCCTGTGACGCTCAGGGGTTACTCCTGGCTATGCGCTCAGAAGTTGCTCCTGGCTTCTTGGGGGACCATATGGGACGCCGGGGGATCGAACTGCGGTCCGTCCTAGGCTAGCGCAGGCAAGGCAGGCACCTTACCTCCAGCGCCACCGCCCGGCCCCTATACAAGAAATTCTATTCCTTGAAGTAAGAAAACATGTCTTACTATTATGCCTCCTGTTACCTAGTCTGTAATGCTTTACATATAATAGTAATATGCTATTAAATAAATAAATTATAAATAACCAATATTTTGTCTTCTAACTAATCACATTATGCTTCTCTTCCTAAAAAAATTCTGAAGGCTGGAGAGCTAGTATATTTGCCTTCCATGCATATTTGGATAATATTTGCCTTCCATGCCTCTGGCCCAGATTCCATCCCTAATAACATATGGTCACCTGAGCACCACTAGGAGCAATCCCTGAAAGAAAACTCAGAGTAAGCCCTAAGTTTTTCCAGGATATTATGTTTTACTTTCCTAAATAAAGTTATCATGCCCTTTATTATTCCTAAATAGTTTATAATGACCTAAATTGTAGCAGGCATCATTTTAATTAGTGAAAGGAAAAATATAATAATCTCTGCTTATAATTCTTTCATTATAATAATTTTGTTAGGAGAAGGAATACATAAGTAGCTTTTAATAGTAGGTATGAATACAGTGTTTAAAAACTAAAAAATACAATAAAAATATTTGCATTAAAAAGTTGTCAATGGGTCCAGAGTAATATAATAGTGGATATTTCACTTGCAGATATTGGATTATCTGCATCCCACCTGAGCCTGAGCCCACCAGGAGTGATTTTTGAGCGCAGAGCCAGGAGTAACCCCTGAGCATTGCCAGTGTGGCCCAAACCCCTCAAAAAACAAGGTATACAAGATACCCCACCACAAAATAAGGTATCGTTAAGTATAATTTGAAGATAGCTTCTAGTACTGTGGATTCTAGCTATTTACACCATAGTGTGAAACTTAAGAAGGAAGTGTACTCACTGTGAAGTACAAGTAAAGCAGCAGTTATACTTTGAGATCTCTGTATCAAATGAGAAAAGTTAGCTCTTATTTTTTGCAAAGTTGTGAAATGCTATAAGCTACCTAGAATCCACTTAGCAAAATTTCTTATAATAGAGAGAACTGCTAAATATGATCTATTATTACTATGTGAATTATAAAATAAATACTCATAACATTTTTATAAATATATACTAATATATTTATTAAAATTGGTATGTATTTATTTGAGGTTTGGGTTTGGCCACCTATCTCCGTGTTCCTAGCTCTGTGCTCAAGAATCATTTTTGGGTTACTCAGAATTATAAGTGGTCCTTGCAATCAAATTAGAGTTTGATGAGTGCTCTTTTCAGCCTGAAAATAAGCAATTAATCACATTTATTAAATAGCCATGTGACAATTTCCTATGTATTCTTATTCGTGAGATATAATGATTCTTAATACAGTTAATTGAAAGTATGGCAATGTCCAGTGATATCATTTCTTATACATGCACACCTATATTCATCACAGCATTACTAAAATAGCTAAGATATAGAAACAATTCAAAGGCCCAAATAAGGATGAAAGGATCAAGAATATTTGGTGTTGGGCTGAAGCAATAGCACAGTATATAGGAAGTTCACCTTGTATGAGGTCAACCTGGATTTAATCCTTGGGATCCATAACTGCAGAACCCACCAGGAATGATTCCCAAGTGCAGAGCCAAAAGTAATTTCTGAGCACCAGTGAGCATGGCACCCCTGAAAAAATTGTGGCATATATCCACACTTGAATACGAGGCATCTCCAAGAAAGAACAAAATAATGAAATTTGCTTTGACATTATGGAACTAGAGAATATTAGTTAAGTTAAATAAATGGAAAATTATCACTTTCGTGTGGGACTTATGGGTACACAGTAAAGTAGCAACGAAGAGCCAGAGACAACAAACAGGAGAAATAATTTACAAAATTGAGTTGGTGGAGAGGGTGTTCGAAGGGGAGTTGAGGACATTGAAAGAAGAATTTGGATACACTGGAGACAGGTATAATATTGGATTAATATCTATATTAGAAACCAGCATTAAGCATATCACAGTACATGAATTAATTAAAAAAAGATTTTTTAAGAAATGTTATATGGATCATTCACAAATTTAGTTCATTTTACACAAATATCTTGAAATATTGATCAGCAGATTTTCATGCAAGGTTGCACTGAAATGAATCTTCTTGCTAAGAACCCAGTGTTCCAGACTCTATTGGCAGAATTATTGTGCTTCTTATAGATACTGGGTCTTTCTGACTCTGTCAACATCAGCCAAGTTCCTTTAATGGATATGCTGGAAAGATTTCAATGTTACAGAGTCAAGAATGTAATTTGAACTCTGTCTATAGAAAACAAATTGATCTTTTTGTTTCACCATATTCCTGTATCTGAATTAGCTCTTCCCTATCAAGGAAGGCTTTCCAACATGATTTAGTTGAATTTCCAAATGTTCCTGGATATAGACTCTTAGTTTAGATCTCCTGTATTTAGATCTTCTTAGATTTCTTGCCCCCAAGCCCCAAACACACACATGCTCAGGTGTTACTCTGAGGTCTACACTCAGGAATTTGTCCTAGTGATTCTTGGAGTATTATATGGGACAAAGAAGTTTGAACCTGGATCATACATGTGCAAGGAAAGCATTATTTCTACTCTCTGTACTATCTATCTATCTATCTGGCTTCTTGGGTATATTTTAATTTAATGTTTATTTCCTTCAGATAGTCAATGAAAATTGAAATGAAAAACTCAAATAGCATGGTGTCAACTAAAGAAGCGAAGCCCTATACAAAAAAATACAAACAAAATACCAATAGTATACAAACCTATACCAACAAAACACTGCTTCGTGAAATAAAAGAGGACTCAGTGAAATGGTGGTATAGACACTTCTCAAGGATTGGGAGGATCAACATTATTAAAATGTAAATACTCGGGGCCGGGCGGTGGCGCTCGAGGTAAGGTGCCTGCCTTACCTGCGCTAGCCTAGGAGACGGACCGCGGTTCGATCCCCCGGCGTCCCATATGGTCCCCCAAGCCAGGAGCGACTTCTGAGCGCATAGCCAGGAGTAACCCCTGAGCGTCACCGGGTGTGGCCCAAAAAAAAAAAAAAAGTAAATACTCCCCCATAGAATTCTATAGAATTAATATAATCCCTCTAAGGATTCCCATGACATTCTTCAAAGAAGTGTATCAAACACTCCTGAAATTCATTTGGAAGAACTATCTCAAACAAATTGCTAAAGCAACCCTTAGGGAAAAAAACATGGGGGCATTTCTTTTTCCAACCTTAAATTGCATTACAAAGCATTGGTCATAAAAATAGTATAATATTGAAATAAATAGAGACCTTCAGATAATGAGTTTTCAGAAAACGAACCCCAGGCATGTAATCAATTAAGTTTTGATATAGGGGCCAAAAAAATGGAATATCAAAGCCTCTTTAACAAGTGGTATTGAGACAACTGGACAACAACATGTAAAAAAGTGAACTCAGACCTCTAATATCATGCCCAAGAATCAAATCAAAATAGAATAAAGACCTTACTATCACACCTGAAACTATAAGGTATATAGAAGAAACTGTAAGCAAAACACTCTATGACATTGAGTCTAAGGACATCTTTTTTTTTATTTAAACAACTTTATTACATATATGATTGTGTTTGGGTTTCAGTTATGTAAAGAACACCACCCATCACCAGTGCAAGGTTCCCATTACCAAAGTCCCAAATCTCCCTCCTCCCAACCCAAACCCCGCCTGTACTCTAGACAGGCTTTCTATTTCCCTCGTACATTCTCATTATTAGGATAGTTCGAAACTTAGTTATTTCTCTAACTAAACTCATCCCTGTTTGCGGTGAGCTTCATGAGGTGAGCTGTAACTACCAGCTCTTTTCTCTTTTGTGTCTGAAAGTTATTATTGCAAGAATGTCTTTCATTTTTCTTAAAACCCATAGATGAGTGAGACCATTCTGCGTTTTTCTCTCCCTCTCTCTGACTTATTTCATTCAGCATAATAGATTCCGTGTACATCCATGTATAGGAAAATTTCATGACTTCATCTCTCGTGACAGCTGCATAACATTCCATTGTGTATATGTACCACATTTCTTTAACCATTCATCTGTTGAAGAGTATCTAGGCTGTTTCCAGAGTCTTGCTATGGTAAATAGTGCTGCAATGAATATAGGTGTAAGGAAGGGATTTTTGTATTGTATATTTGTGTTCCTATGGTATATTCCTAGGACTGGTATAGCTGGGTCGTATGAAAGCTCGATTTCCAGTTTTTGGAGGAATCTCCATATTGCTTTCCACAAATGTAGAACTAGACGGCATTCCCACCAGCAGTGGATAAGAGTTCCTTTCTTTCCACATCCCCACCAACACTACTTGTTCTCATTCTTTGTGATGTGTGCCAATCTCTGGGGTGTGAGGTGGTACCTCATAGTTGTTTTGATTTGCATCTCCCTGATGACTAGTGATGTGGAGCATTTTTTTATGTGTCTTTTGGCCATTTGTATTTCTTCTTTGTCAACGTGTCTGTCCATTTCTTCTCCCCATTTTTTGATGGGATTAGATTTTTTTTCTTGTAAAGTTCTGTCAGTGCCTTGTATATTTTGGAGATTAGCCCCTTATCTGATGGGTATTGGGTGAATAGTTGCTACCACTCAGTGGGGGGCTCCTGTACCCTGGGCGCTATTTCTTTAGAGGTGCAGAAGCTTCTCAGCTTAATTTATTTCCATCTGTTAATCTCTGCTTTCACTTGCTTGGAGAGTGCAGTTTCCACTTTGAAGATGCCTTTAGTCTCAATGTCCTGGACTGTTTTAACTACGTGTTGTTCTATATATCTTATGGTTTCGGGTTTGATATAGAAATCTTTCATTCATTTGGATATAACCTTCGTACATAATGTTATTTGGGGGATCTAAGTTCAATTTTTTACAAGTGGCTAGCAGTTGTGCCAACAGCACTTGTTGAAGAGGCTTTCTTTGCTCCATTTAGAATTTCTTGCTCCTTTATCAAAAATTAGGTGATTTTATGTCTGGGGAACATTATCTGAGTATTCAAGCCTATTCCACTGATCTGAGGGCCTGTCTTTATTACAATACCATGCTGTTTTGATGACTATTGCTTTGTAGTACAGTTTAAAGTTAGGGAAAGTAATTCCTCACATATTGTTTTTCCCAATAATTGCTTTAGCTATTCTAGGGTGTTTATTGTTCCAAATGAATTTCAAAAGTGCCTGATCCACTTCTTTGAAGAATGTTATGGGTATCTTTAGAGGGATCACATTAAATCTGACAATGCTTTGGGGAGTATTGCCATTTTAGTGATGTTAATCCTGCCAATTCACGAGCAGGGTATGGGCTTCCATTTCCGCATGTCCTTTCTATTTCTTGGAGCAGAGTTTTATAGTTTTCTTTGTATAGGTCCTTCACATTTTTAGTCAAGTTGATTCCAAGATATTTGATATTCACTATTGTGAATGAGGTTGTTTTCTTAATGTCCATTTCTTCCTTATTTCTATTGGTGTATTGAAAGACCATTGATTTTTGTGTGTTAATTTTGTAGCCTGCCGCCTTGCTATATGAGTCTATTGTTTATAGAAGCTTTTTCGTAGAGACTTTAGGGTTTTCTAGGTAGAGTATCATGTCATCTGCAAACAGCGAGAGCTTGACTTCTTCCTTTCCTATCTGGATTCCCTTGATATCTTTTTCTTGCCTAATCGCTATAGCGAGTACTTTCAGTGCTATGTTGAATAGGAGTGATGAGAGAGGACAGCCTTGTCTTGTGCCAGAATTTAGAGGAAAGACTTTCAGTTTTTCTTCATTGAGGACAATATTTGCCTATGGCTTGTGGTAGATGGCCTTAGCTATATTGAGAAAGATTCCTTCCATTCCCATCTTGCTGAGAGTTTTGATCAAGAATGGGTGTTGGACCTTATCAAATGCTTTCTCTGCGACTATTGATATGATCATGTGATTTCTATTTTTCTTGTTGTTGATGTTGTGTATTATGTTGATAGATTTACGGATGTTAAACAAGCCTTGCATTCCTGGGATGAAACCTACTTGATCGTAGTGGATGATCTTAATGAGGCATTGAATCCTATTTGCCAAGATTTTGTTGATGATCTTTGCATCTGTATTCATTAGCGATATTGGTCTATAATTTTCTTTTTTGGTAGCAACTCTGTCTGGTTTAGGTATCAAGGTGTCGTTGGCTTCATAAAAGCTATTTGGAAGTGTTCTTGTTTTTTTCGATTTCATGAAACAGTCTTGCCAGGATTGGTAGAAGTTCCTCTTGAAAGGTTTGAAAGAATTCATTAGTAAATCCATTTGGGCCTGGACTTTTGTTTTGGGGCAGATATTTGATTACTGTCTTAATTTCCTCAATAATGATGGGGGTGTTTATATATGCTACATCCTCTTCATTCAACCATGGAAGATTATAAGAGTCCAAAAATTTATCCATTTCTTTCAGGTTTTCATTTTTGTGGCATAGAGTTTCTCAAAGTAGTTTCTGATTACCCTATCAGTAGTGATCTCTCCTTTTTCATTCCTAATACGAATTATCAAGCTTCTCTCTCTCTTTGTTGATTTTGCCAGTGGTCTATCAATCTTGTTTATTTTTTCAAAGAACCATCTTCTGCTTTTGTTGATCTTTTGGATTGTTTTTCGGGTTTCCACTTCATTGATTTCTGCTCTCAGATTTGTTATTTCCTTCTGTCTCCCTATTTTTTGGTCCTTTTGTTGAGTACTTTCTTATTCTATGAGCTGCGTCATTAAGCTATTCAGGTATGCTCCTTCTTCTTTCCTGATGTGTGCTTGCAAAGCTATACATTTTCCTCTCAGTACTGCTTTTGCTGTGTCCCAGAGGTTCTGATAGTTTGTGTCTCCATTGTCATTTGTTTCTAGGAAGGTTTTGATTTCCTCTTTGATTTCATCTCGGACCCACTGGTTATTCAGTATTAGGCTGTTTAACTTCCAGATATTAAAGGTTTTCTTCTGTGTCCCTTTGTGGTTCACATATAATTTCAGGGCCTTGTGGTCAGCAAAGGTAGACTGCAAAATTTCTATCCTCTTGATATTATGGAGATATGTTTTATGTGCTAGCATGTAGTCTATCCTGGAGAATGTCCCATGTACATTAGAGAAGAATGTGTATCCAGGCTCTGGGGGTGCAGTGTCCTGTATATATCTATTAGGCCTCTTTCTTCCATTTTTCTTTTCAGGTCTAGTATATTCTTGTTGTGTTTCAGTCTGGTTGACTGGTCAAGTGTTGACCATGCTGTGTTGAGGTCTCCCACAATTATTGTGTTGTTATTGATATTATTTTTCAGATTTGTCAACAATTTTATTAAATATTTCGCTGGCCCCTCATTCGGTGCATATATGTTTAGGAGAGTGATTTCTTCCTGCTGTTTGTATCCTTTGATTAATACAAAATGTCCATCTTTGTCCCTTACAAATTTCCTAAGTATAAAGTTTGCATCATCTGATATTAGTATGGCCACTCCAGCTTTTTTATGGGTGTTGTTTGCTAGGATGATTTTCCTCCAGCCTTTTATTTTGAGTCTATGTTTTTTCTGACTATTCAGGTGAGTTTCTTGTAGGCAGCACAAGGTTGGATTGAGTTTTTTGATCCATTTAGCCACTCTGTGTCTCTTAACTGGTGCATTTAGTCCATTGACATTGAGAGAAAGAATTGTCGTGGGAGTTAGTGCCATCTTTATATTGAAGTTTGGTGTGTCTGTTGGTCAGTCTTGTCTTAAAATAGGCTGTTCAGTTTTTCTTTTAAGTATGGTTTTGAGTCTTTAAAGTCTGAGCTGTTGTTTGTCTGTGAAACCATGTATTGTTCCTTCAAACCTGAAAGTGAGTTTTGCTGAGTTCGGTATTCTAGGTGAAGCATTTATTTCATTGAGTTTTGTCACTATGTCCCACCACTGCCTTCTGGCCTTGAGTGTTTCTGGTGACAGGTCTGCAGTAAATCTCAAGGATGTTCCCTTGAATGTAATTTCTCTTTTCGATCTTGCTGCTTTCAGAATTCTGTCTCTATCTGTGGGATTCGTCATTGTGACTAGGATGTTTGTTAGGGTGTTTTTTCTGGGGTCTCTTTTTAATTGGTACTCTTCAGGCATGCAGGATTTGATCACGTGTATTCATTAGCTCTGGTAGTTTCTCTTTAATGATGTTCTTGACCATTGATTCTTCCTAGAGATTTTCTTCCTGGGTCTCTGTTTCTGTTGAGCTTATCATAGACTTCTATTTTCATCTGTTCCCATTCTTTGAGTAATTTTTCCATTGTTTGATCATTTGTTTTAAGGCTTTTTTTTTTTTCAATTTCTTCTGCTGTATGGAATTGTTATTCGTCTCATCTTTCAGTGTACTAATTCTATTCTCAGCTGTTGTTAACCTGTGGGAAAGCTCAACCATGTTTTCCTTCAATTCATCTACTGCGTTTTTCAGACCTGCTATTTGACCTGAAATTTCAGTTTGGAGTTTTCAGATTTCTATTTTCATATTCTCTTGATTCTTATTAGTGTTCTCTTCTATATTTTCTTTAAATTCTTTGAACATCTTCCATATTGCAATTCTAAACTCCTTATCTGAGAGACTAACTAGTTGGTTGGCCATGTTCAAGTCATCAGAGATGCATCGTCATTCTCTATGTCTGTCATTCTCTATATCTGGCGCCGGCCTGCGTTGTTTCCACATTGTCACACTTGTATTGTGGGTTTTTCTACGTGTTGTGGTTGTATTCATTGGCTAAATGATGTGCACAGCTGGGAAGTGAAGCGGAGCGGCTGTGCTCCTCTGGCTCCACCCTTTCTGGGCTTGTAAACTCATCTCCAGGGAAGGTTTCAGGGAAGGTGAGCCGTCCACAGATGGGCTACACACAGGATGAAATCAGGCCGAAGATGGAGCACAGCACAGAGGATAGGCAGATAGGGGTGCTGGCATCTGAGTTCCAGCAGAGTTCAGCGGCTTCTCCTTTCTGGGATTGTAAACTCACCTCCAGGGAAGTCTCCAGGGAAGGCAAGCCTTTCACAGAAGAGCCACATACAGGATGAAATCAGGTCAAAAATGGAGCACAGCACAGAACATAGGCAGATAGGGGTACTGGCATCTGAGTTCCAGCAGAGTTCAGAGGCTTCCCCTTTCTGGGCTTGTAAAGTCAGCCATTTCTTACTCACTTACTTGCTGTGTAGCTTCACAATGCAGTTTTTTGGTGGTTCGCTTCCCAGGGCTCTGAGGAGAGCTTTAAGGATTCAGGAAAGACAGAGAAGCACAGGACAGGGCTCCCTTGAGGTCCTCAGTTTCCTCAGAAGAAGCACAGCAGGGTGGAGACTCTGCAGGTGAAGCAATCAGCACTTCACCTGGCAGTCCCCACAGTCAGCCATTTCTTACTCACTCACTTGCTCGCTGGGTAGCTTCAGAATGCAGTTTGGGGGGGGGGGGTTCGCTTCCCAGGGCTCTGAGGAGAGCTTGAAGGATTCAGGAAAGACAGAGGAGCACAGGACAGGGTTGTCTTTAGGTCCTCAGCTTCCACAGAAGAAGCACAGCAGGGTGGAGACTCCGCAGGTGAAGCAATCAGCACTTCATCTGGCAGTCCTCACAGTCAGCCATTTCTTACTCCGAGTCCAAGGGCATCTTTAAGGAGAAAACACCACTGTCCAAACTAGTAGAAGCAGAGATAAAGAAATGGGACTACATTAAATTTGGAAGCTTCTGATTCTCAATGGAAACAGTGACTGGGATACAAAGGCCACCTATGGAATAGGAGACACTATTCACCCAACACTCATCTGACTACTAATATTCAAAATATACAAGATAGAAATAGAACTTAACAAGAAAAAATAAATTTAACCCCATCAAAAAATGTAGAGAATAAATGAGTAAACCTTTGCTCAAAGGAGAAATGCAGATGGCCAAAAGGTACATAAAAATATTTTCCACATAAGTATTAATCAGAAGATTCAAATCAAAATTACAGTGAGACATCACATTACATCACAGAGACAGGCACATATCACAAGGAACAAGAACAACCTGTCCTGGTTGAGATGTGGGGAGTAAGGAACTATTATTCACTGTTGTTTGGAATGCCTTCTAGTCCAATCTTTCTGGAAAACAATATGGATATTATGCTCTGATATGATCAGCAATACCACTTCTACAGATATGCCCTTGGAACACAATAACACAATATACTAAAGTCCTCTGAACCCCTATGTTTATAGCAGCATTATTTACAATAGCTAGATTCTGAAAACAACCTACATGCTCAACAACAGAAGAGTAGCTAAGGAAACTGTGGTACATTTACACAATGGGATACTATGCAACTATTAGGAAAAATGAAGTAACAAAATTTGTCTTTATATGAATGCACATGGAGACTATCATGCTGAATGAAATGAGCCACAAGAAGAGGTATAGACATAGAATAGTCTCACTCATCTGATGATATAGGTAAAAATAAAAGACAGTATGACAATTATATTCAGAGACAATAAAGCTGTACCCTGGGAGGACCATGACAATGATAGTGAAGGAGAGAGGCAGAATACCTGTCTGAGAAACAGGCAGGGGTTTGGGGTGGGGAAGAAATTGGGGTCATTGAAAGTGGAAAGATCACACTGTGAAGGATGATGACTGAAACCCCAGTATGAACATTTTTGTAAACACAGTGATTAAGCAAATAAAAATTATAAATGTAGCTCTAAAGCTAATCCTTAACTTCACTATAAACATAGCCCTAAACTTAACCCTAACCTAACTCTAACCCTAACCATAATTCCTAAACTGCACCCTGAGAAAACCCTAAATATACACCTAAATATACACCTAACTCTAATGGGCATGGATAATACTACCAAAAGGTCATTTTTTTATAATTCTTTTCCTCTCACACATATTTTTACCAGTGCAACAAAAATTCTTTTCTTGTGTGTTTATATTTTCTAGATCTTTATAATTAAATCATACTGTAAAATTTCAACATTTTAAAATTTTGATTTTAAAATTAAATCATACTGTAGATTTTTTAATCCGATTTATTTTACTCAACCTTATTATTTTGGAATTCACTCATACATTTAATTGATAGCAATAATTTATCCTTTTAAAATTATTGGCTAACATTTTCTTGTATAAATGTATCACAATTTATTCATAGTTTGATCAATGTTTCTTTCATTTTTGACTGTTAAGAGTAAGTAGTTAAAATTCTATACAATCTTTGAGTAAACATGTTTTTAACTCTGGGCTACTGCCTAAGAGAGAAATTTCCCGATTGTGTTATAAATACTTGTTTAACATTTTTGCTTATTTTCATACCCTCAGAATTGCTTGTGGTTACAACTCTTTACTCTTAGAGAATTTATGTGGTTCCTGGGGTCAAATGCAGAGTTTCTGCATGCAAAGACATCTTGTTAATCAAAAATTTAAAAACCTTCCAAACTTTCACATAACACTATTTTACAGTCCTAAAGTGATAGTTTATTTCTACATTTATAGGTATCTCTTTCAATTGGTCATGTTTTTGAGTTCAGTTGGTTGTACCATCAAATCTTTCCCTATCTTACACTAGTATCTAGATAGTTTTAGGTGAAGATGACCTCCTTTTTGAGAATAACTCCCAAAGTTTATGCTTTTAGATATAATGTTTTTCTAGAGTTTTAGCAGTAAATCTCTGTCCATTTAGTACCCTTATAAGACTATAAAGGTGAGACAATTGCTTAATTTGTTGTAACCTAGACCCAGGAATGTTCTCCCAGAGAGATCCAGGGAAAAAGTCACCAAAAATGAACAAAACTGTTTTCTTAAACTCTACTGTTGTGTATGTAAATATTTGGGGGATTATTATGCTACTGACCCTACCCTAAACAAATGGGGGAATTGTGTATGTAAATATTTTAGGGGATTATTATGTTACTGACCCTACCCTGATTGGTGATTGTGCCCTACCCTAGGGTGTGACCTGGCATTCTGCCCCCACCCTAGGGTGGTACCTGATTCTGCTTCCACCATTGGGTGGTATCTGATCCCACCATTGGGTGGTACCTGATTCTGGGAGATAAAAACAAAAAAAAGCGAGAAGCTTTTGGCTGGAACTTATGCTGAGTCTTTGGACTTCAGTCTTGTCCACCGAATAAAGCTAATATTCCCACAACCCTGACTGCGAGCTGTTTACCTGCTGTTTCACCTCAGAACCGTTGGCTGGACAGAGTGGCAGACACGTGCTCCGAGCTGGAGGGGAAAGACCTCATCCTCCATCCCTCCATCAGTCAACCTCTTCAGGGGATGACTTGCAACACTCTACTAAGTTCTTCTGAGACAAAACAGTACTTTCACAAGTACTTCATTAAAATACTACAGAAGAAATAAAAAAATAAAGAGATTAAAAGGGTTTCTCCTCCCCAACACCATTAGCATGCTTGTAGGAGTTCTAGGTTCCATCTCAAAGAAGAAAGATTGGCCATATATGACAGACACACCAGGGAGCCACTGGTGTTTGGAAGCTGGAATAATCTTTGCTGGATTTCAGACTCACTGTGACTTGAATGACTTCAGTTAATTTTCTTCATTTCACTGATAATATGTGTGAAGAGGAGCCAGCCTTGGTGGAACTCTTTGAATATTAAGTGAGATGATTAGTTTTGTTGACATATAAAAATGGTAGATATATTAGTATGTTAGTTACACAAAACCTTTTGCCCTCAAAAGAAACATCAATTTCTTGTATATTTCTTGCTTCCAACATTCTTTTAGTACCATCTCATCTAGTAATTCATTGATTTTGTTCAGAGAATTCATAGTTTAGAAAAAAATTATACAGTACACTAAATACACTAAAATACTAATGCCTTGCTCTTTGAGATTTTCACATCTCAGGATCATGACTTTAAATACATTTATTTGCTTATATCCCCTTTCAAATGCTAGACTTGTATATCTAAAAACTTAACATCTCCATTCTAATGCCTCAAATTTAGCACATTCAGAATTTCATTGCTTATTTGACTACAAAAACTTTTTCTTAATAAAAGGTCACAGCCTTTATTTCAGTCAGTACTAAATCTAGTCTTTTAGTAGTTTAGGCTGCTATAAGTAAGGCATCCTTGCTTCTCTCAAAACACAAACTGAACATTTTCAATCTATGTTCAGAAACTAACCACTCTTTACTTTAATTTTTTGTGCATATTGGCTTTATCCAAGCTATTGTTATATTAAACTGGATATAACGGGGCTGGCGAGGTGGTGCTAGAGGTAAGGTGCCTGCCTTGCAAGCACTAGCCAAGGAAGGACCACGGTTCGATCCCCCGGTGTCCCATATGGTCCCCCCAAGCCAAGCCAGGGGCGATTTCTGAGCGCTTAGTCAGGAGTAATCCCTGAGCATCAAATGGTTGTGGCCCGATAAACCAAAATTAAAAAAAGCCTTTTAAAAGTGATATAACAGCTATGGTTTCTAAAAATGTTTTCTGTGTTTAGCTTTAGTCCCACAATCATAATTCTTACATCAGCAGCAAGAATGATCTTATTAAAACATTAGTCTTATCACATTAATGCTTGAAAATTGCTTTACATTCATAGCACACTCATTGCACAAATCCCAACTGCTTACAGAAGCTTATGAAATTTATAAGATCTATTTACCCCTTACCCTTCTCACATTTATTTGTTATCATATTTTATCCTAACTGCATATTTTGCACTAAACTTAATTATTAAAAATTAAGAAAGAAGGCACTAACCAAGATTCAAATTTTATTTGTTCTGAAAAACTGACCTAAAAAATTAGTTTCTGATATATAAAATAAATCTAATAGTATTTGACTCAGCAATTTCTTTATTCAATAAAAATGAGAGGGGCCGGAGAGATAGCATGGAGCTAGGGCATTTGCCTTGCTTGCAGAAGAACAATGGTTCGAATCCCAGCATCCCATAAGGTCCCTCAGCCTGCCAGGAGAGATTTTTGAGCTTAGAGCGAGGAGTAACCGGAATACTGCTGGGTGTGATCCAAAAACCAAAAAAATAAATAAATAAGTGAGAGTATTTCCTATTATATCCTTAAGTCGGTAAATTTTTATATATATTTATATATTAATATGAATTTAACTATAAAAATTAAATATAAATCACCAATTAACTATAACTCAAGTTTTTATTTTTATTTTAGTATAATTAATATTAATTTATTATATACCTTATTCACTTTGGGAGAATAGGTTTTATTTTTTTTCTTGTGATGAGTGCTCTTTGAAATTATATTTATTTAAATAAAAACATGTCAAATGAAAAAATTTAATTAACTACTAACAACATAGTATATGCATATAACATAAATTGATGGTATAATAATTTTGAGAAGACATATAAAATACAGTAAAGGATAACTTACTTATAGTGTGTTTAAGAGAGTATATTAAAATTGCATCCAAGTTTCTTTATATGATAACTGACAAAAAGAACACCAACAATTGTCCTTTCTCTTTTTTCTTTTTGTTCAATCATGGAAGATATAAAAATAATGCAATTACTCTTTTATTGTGTATTATTCTTTAAGCTAGAGAGAGTTTAAAGTTAATAGCAGAATATTTTGAGTAACACTATCTGCAATTGACATTTGCACTGAGGATTTCAGCAGCTGCTGTTTCTGTTTTATGAAGGTGACAGAAGGGAAGAGGAATAATTTGTATGTTTTCATTAGTGAATTTCATTTTTAAGGAAATGGAAGAGGTTTATTTTTATTAATATTGTTATGTTACATTATGTGAAAGATTAAACTATTTAAGAAATTAAAGAAGCTACAAAGTATAAATTTGACAATTGTGACCAATCACAAATTAATCTTCTCATTGACATACTATTTGATGCTTTGTTTGTTTGTTTGTTTTGGTTTGGGGGCCACACCGGTGATGCTCAGGTTTTACTCCTGGCTTTGAGCTCAGAAATTGCTCCTGGCTTGGGGGCCCATATGGAACGCCTGGGGATCAAACTATGGTTCTTCCTAGGTAGCCATGTGCTAGGCAGACATCCTACCACTGCTCCACTGCTCCAGCCCCGATTTGATGTTTTATAAGTACATTGAACTCTTAGTAAAATGACTTTGACTTACTTTTTATACATAAATTTGTATATGAGAATAAGTTACAATTAGTTATAAATAGAAAGTATAATATACAAATGCAATATAATTCATCTATTTAGATGTCTATTTAATGTCCTTTATTATCTGAAATATTAAATTTTAGTTGTATGCTCATTCAATTATTCATTTAGCAAACAACAGTTGAATTATTGAAATGTGTTAAATATAGCTATTTATAAAAGACTGAAAATCTCCAAAGATACAGAAATCAATAAGCCAGTATTTTTCTGCAATTGTTCACAGCCATTTAAAAAGAAACATTTAAGTTCGAACTTAAGTACAAATAAATGTAATGAGAGCTAAACCTGATGTTTTTACCAAGTATAGAAGGAAATAGAAGACAATGACAAACAAGGCTGTGTCTGGGAGTAGTCAGTAAAATTGTCATAGAGTTCATCAATTCTTATAAAGTATTGCAGAGTTATCAGATCATATAATGATTGATAGAGAGCAGGAAATAAGATGTAAATCTAAGTAGGACTTTTGTGAGAGGTAAAAGCAGGTGTAAAATATACAATTACAGGGCTGGAAAGATAGTACAGGGGTACTTGACTTGGATATGTCCATTCACAGTTTGTTCTCTGAAAGTTCATGGCTGATTGGAAGTTGTGCTGAGCACTGCCAGCTATGTCCCCTAGTCCTCCCAGTGAAAATAACTAAATTAAAAACAGATGCAAAGGGTAGGGCAGAGAGATAGTACAAGTATATAATTTAACTTGCATACAGCTGACCAAGGTTTGATCGGTGCCATTGTATTTGCCCATCTGAGGACCATCAGGAGTGATCCCTGACCACAGAGCTAAAACTAAGCCATAGCCATGTATGGCTCAAACACACACACACACACACACACACACACACACACACACACACAAAACATAAAACACAAACATAGGATGGCTCACAAAACAAGTTATTCTTATGAAACACAAATATGATAGGGCAAGATTAAGAGTTCATCAAAGATAACCATTGTATTTAATAAATTATATAATTTTAAGAGCTTTGAAAAATATTATATAGTTTAATACCAGAGTAAGGAATTGGCTAAAATAGAACCTAAAATGTGAGCATTGAACCCCAAATTACTTCATATAATTAGATAAGAAAAACGCTTTTGCTGAGATAGATCGATTACCTCATGGAATCAAAAGTGATGTGAAATTCCTATTCTAATAATTTAGGTAAAAGAGTGTTGTTTAATTGTACTTGCAGCATGCTTTGGCAAGGTATGCACATTTGAAGAGAATTATTTATAAAAAATGTTTTAACTAATCAAATTTTTGTGGGCTAGCTTATTACATATCCATTCTCTACTCAACATTCTTGTATATTCTTGTAGGTACTCATTCCTAGCTGCTAGATTGATGTCTACGTCTATGCTCATCTGTCTACACTCAGCTCTACATACTTTTAATAGCCATTGCAATCACAACTTACGCCCACCAATATAAGAACATTTAACTGTAGAAATTATGCATTGTGAACTATTGTACAAGTTTGTAAACTTTTAAAATAAATAAAATTTTAAATACCATTTTAATTATTCTTATACTGTGGTTCAGGCCTTACTCCAGGTTGATTTGGTATGTAAACAATTACATTTCATATAAATTATCCAACTTTTCTATAGGTAAGTTTTGATTTATGCCAAATTAATTTATTGGCTTTTCCAAGGTACTTATGGGATTACTGGAATAAATGGAATTAAATATCACCACTGAAATAAGAGGGCTGGGCTGATGTCCATGTATAAAGCAAGACACTTGACCTAAGAATGAGTAAAAGGATAGATAAAACTAAGACTTTATGAATTGTGTGTAAAACAAAACAAAATTCCCATTGAAGAAAGTACTTCTGGGACCAGAGAGATAGTACAGAAGGATAAGCACTTTCCTTGCAAATGGTCAATTCAAGTTTGATACCTGGGACACCATATAATTACGGGTGAGCCACTAGGAATGATACCAAAATAGTCAGGAGTAAGCCCCGAGACACACAGGGTATAATGGGTGTGTGTAGAGAGGGTGTTTCAAAAAAAAAAAATTCCATTCATTAGCCAAGGAAGTTCTAAGCATTTGTATTTCTGAATAAAAAAGAAGGAAAAGTAAATTTAATCTTTGTGCGTGGGGAGAGTAGTACTGAGTAAAATATTAAAGATGAAACTGTTCCTATACTTGTGAAATCACTGGGGAATTCAAAGGACTGAAAATGTTTCATAGCAACAGTTGCCAACTAATGGTAAAACTCCCACCTCAAATTCAAGATTACTAAAAACTATCTCAAAATAAAAATGTATTTTGACACATAGAAATCAATTTCATGAGTGGAAACACCATATGTGTCTCATACTCCCAAGAAAATACGATTCTAAGAGTATCAAATAAAGATTATAAATCAAATATGATTTGAAGTGAAAACATTATAGAACTGACTAAAGAATAAAGAAAGAATTCAATTAAAAAACAATGTTTAAAGATTAGGTGAATTTAAAAATATATTGAGTTCTAAAAATAAATATAGTAAGTAATACACATGTAGAGGATTAAAATTGTAACTACAAATTAAGGGTAAAAATCTTCAAACAAATCATGATAAATACAAATAAGATACTTTGTGAGTAGAATACTTAGATTGACAACACACATCTTTTGACAAAAATAGATTCCAGAAAACAATGTGAAATATCTTCAAAGTGGTGAGTGGAAAATTACTGTCTATTTAGAAATAACTGTTTATCTATGTTATTATTTATATACTTATGTGAACTCAGGCAGTTCAAGAAAAATAATTTAAAAATCAAACACATTTAATTATTAGTTATTTTCTAAAATTAACATCAAAACATATATATTTACATAAGTAAAGAGAACATTTAGGAAGTTTCAGGTGCTAAGATAAAGTTGAAAAAATAAATTGATAGTATGTAGAATTTATTCTGAGTTAACTTTAATTGTAAAAATGTGTAGTATTATATATTGGGGCCGGGCGGTGGCGCTGGAGGTAAGGTGCCTGCGCTAGCCTAGGACGGACTACGGCGTCCCATATGGTCCCCCAAGAAGCCAGGAGCAACTTCTGAGCGCATAGCCAGGAGTAACCCCTGAGCAGGGTGTGGCCCAAAAACCAAAAAAAAAAAAAAAAAAAAATGTGTAGTATTGGGGCCGGGAGGTGGCGCTAAAGATAAGGTGCCTGCCTTGCCTGCGCTAGCCTTGGACGGACTGCGGTTCGATCCCCCGGTGTCCCATATGGTCCCCCAAGCCAGGAGTAACTTCTGAGTGCATAGCCAGGAGTAACCCCTGAGCGTTACTGGGTGTGGCCCAAAAAACAAAAAAAAATAAAAAAATTTTGTAGTAGTAATTTGATAGGGAATAGATGTACTACAAGTAGGTCTAAAATTATAACATAATAATATGAAAAATTGGCAATAGTGTTAAAATGATCAATTGTACAACTGGTTAATTAATTTTAATATTTTAAATGAGTTATTGATTTTTCAGATACACATTTCTATTATGAATCTCAGAAATCTAGATTAGTGGCAAAGTAAGTAAAATAGAATGCCACCAAAAATGTAAAATAATTATTTGCAGATTTGTTATGATTTAGATATTAATGATTTTTGTGGGTTACGTGTTAGTAAGAAAAGGAACAGACTCTATATACCAATAATAAAATTCAAATAAATGACAATTGCTGTAAAGAGGTAAAATAAATTTCTACCTGACACCATAAATGTCATTCAACTGAAATTTATATATTTATTTATATTGTAATACCATGCTTTATAATACAGTTAATAATAGATCCATGCATACCACCACAAGTTTCAGCTTTTACCTCCCACCACTCTACCAAGTAAACTTTGGCCATTCATTGATTTCTATACTATTTATAATTTATTTTGTTTTATAACGTCTGTTTTCAATGATCACTTTTTAATTTCATATATTCTTTTTATTTTTACTTAGTTTCTAAGTATTAGAGATTTTTCCCCATTTTTCTTTGTAATTATTTTCTATTTCCAATGCTTGTGATCTGAAAGGATTGTTGACATGGTGAAAAATTAAATTTTGAAGAGTATATATTATGAATTTTATTAAAGAAAACTTATTTTTTTGTTTGTTCGTTTTGTTTTGTTCTTGCTTTTGGGTCACACCCGGCAGCGCTCAGGGGTTACTCCTGGCTCTACGCTCAGAAATCACTCCTGGCAGGCTCAGGGGACCATATGGGATGCTGGGATTAGAACCACTGTCCTTCTGCATGCAAGGCAAGCACCTTATCTCAAGCTCTCTCTCCAGCCCCAAGAAAATTTCTTATTTATGTATATATATAAACATGCAAATGAAAAACTGATATATTTTAGCTCAGTTAAGAGTTTATGAAGACTCAAATGTTAAAATAATTAGTGAAAATAAAGGACTAGTCAAAGACTAGAAGCAGAAATTTGCCAAGCATGTAATTAACAAAGAATTAGTATTCACAAGGAAGAAAAAACTTTTATAAATCAATATGAAAATTCTAGCCCAATTTTTAAAAAGGAAAAGTTTTAAATAGAATGAATTTCAGATAGTCAAGAAGCATATGAAAAGATTTAAGTTTTCTAGTAGTAATTAAGAAAATATACATAAAAATAACATTATTCATTATGCTTAGAAAATGTAATGTCTAGCTATACTGTACAAGTAGAATATAGACTCATACTCATATCATCATCTTTTATAAATTGAAAATAAATTTTTAGTAAAAGTCACTAGACAGATGGACACAGTTATTAAGTTGATAGGTATAAATAACCTATGATCCACTACACATTAATTTTTTTTTACTTTAGATAAATCTAGATGTGCCAATAAATTTGATTGAGGCAAGTTTCCCCACACGGATTTGTCCTGCTGGTGAAGGGTTTTGTACATTGTTTAACTGAAACTCAATTCTGAAACACACCTCTGCATCATGTGAAAAAAAAATGTATTTTGAACAACCTGTAACCACAGTGTTTAAATAAAATAATTAATTTAAAAACATGTTTTTTTTTGTTTTTGTTTTTTGTTTTTTTGTTTTGTTTTGTTTTGGTTTTTGGTTTTTGGGCCACACCCATTTGACGCTCAGGGGTTACTCTTGGCTATGTGCTCAGAAATCGCCCCTGGCTTGGGGGGACCATATGGGACGCCGGGGGATCGAACCGCGGTCCTTCCTTGGCTAGCGCTTGCAAGGCAGACACCTTACCTCCAGCGCCACCTACCCGGCCCCTAAAAACATGTTTGATTGAGGTGTGTTAGGAAGTTTTACCATACTTTTTCTCCTTTTCTTTTTATTTTCTTTTTCACACAATCTCTCTTGCTCACTCTCTCTTAGAGCACCTTATATGCTACTGGGGAATTGAACCCAGGTCATTCATATGCAAAGAAAGCACCATACCTGCTTTATTATCTCTTGGACACCAATGATCTATGTTCTTTAAAACCAAGTACTTTGGCTAGGAATGCAAATTAATATTGGATTTCTAAAACATACAAACTAACATTACCTAAATAAAATGTTAATTGAATAATTACCTAAAAAACATATGTAGAATGTGATAGGTAAAGGAGTGAATGATACAATGCTTTCTGAAAGTTCTGTTTAACTAACTCCATTATTACTCTGTAGTTAAAAGAAAGGATGTGAGATATTCACACTGGAGAGTTAGTTTACATGATGTAAACTATGTATGTATGTAAAAAGGAAAAACATTTAGCCTTTCATAATTAAAGTCAGTAGATTTGTATTTATAACTACTCAAAGCACTTTTTCACATTCATTTATGATTTATTTTATCTTGAGACAGAAATATATCTTTTTGTAAATAGGTCAGCTTAAATATAGTGATTTTGACATAAATATCAATATAGACTAGAATTTTAAAAAGACCATTTTTCCTTTGTTACATATAAAAGTGCAGAAATATTTATCTACTAAACTCAATGTATATATGTTGGCGCTAATTATTACACGATTGGCACTTATTTATTATATGGCTTATATCATATAGAAAGGAAAAAATGCCAATTTTAACATCCAATTGTTTTATACATAATTATTATGTCAACCCACACTGAAATTGATTTATATATTAAAACATATATTTCGGGGCCTGAGAGATAGCATGGAGATAAAGCGTTTGCCTTCATGCAAAAGGTCGGTGGTTCGAATCCCGGCATCCCATATGGTCCCCTGAGTCTGCCAGGATCGATTTCTGAGCATAGAGCCAGGAAGAACTCCTGAGCTCTGCCAGGTGTGACCCAAAAACCAAAATAAATAAATAAATAAATAAATAAATAAATAAATAAATAAATAAATAAATAAATAAATAAATAAATAAAAGATATATCTCACCAACTATATAATTCTTTGAGAGGAATGGTTGCTTCTTTTATTATCTCTGCGGGACATAAAGAAAACATTAAATGCACTTCTGCAAAAGCATTGTTTACTTTTAAATCATATGTATAGTAACAATAATATTAACATGTTCTTTGAAAAAATTCATATAGTCCTATATGTTATAAATTAGCTTATAAACCATATTCTAATTTTTTTTCTAGTGATAAAATTAATATCATTATCTTACAGAAATATTAACTGGGCATTCCTGTGAAGTTGGATATTATGTCTAAATTTCTTACATATTTTATACTATTTAATATTAGACTAATAACAAATATTATACAAATGATATCAATATGTATCTGCATAATATAAAATATTTGAATTTTATTGACTTGACTAATAACTGGTTAATATATTAAACATTTTTTCTTTGGTATATATTTAACACCTTACCTAAATAGCTTTTCAGATTGATCTAGAATTTAATTTTAACTCCACTTTTATACTCATCTATATTATGTTTATATTTTTAATGAAAGTTTGTTGTGTTAGGGATAAAGAATAGTTTCACATACTTAATTATTTAGTTTAGAATTTACATTTAGCTTGAAAATTAAGAGGGGTGTGGGGGAGCATGATCCCAAAGCTACTTAAAAGGATTAGTGTTGCATCTCAAACTCAGCTGCATGGGTCAGCTTCTGTCATATGAGAGGTATTAAAATAAAATTATAAAGGAAAAGGCATTTTCACATATTGATGGTAAAAAAATGGAAATTACCTGAAAAATCTGCTCACCTTAAGCAGTAGAGCTTCTAAAGTTATTTATCTCAATCAGCAGAATAATGGATAGAAATTATTAAAATTTTCTATGGGCAGCTGCTGCCTGTCACTAGTACACCTGTTTAGAGACAACCCAACATCTTGTATACCTATGGCAATAGAACCATTCTTTTGACACTCATTTCAAAAATGCTTCTGCCGCTAAAAATTTTTAAATGTGTTTTTATTGACTTAGATTTTCCAAGTTTGTAGATCTTTCTCTTTTGACATTATACAGATTGCACAAATATACTTTGGATGTGACATTGTGCCAAAGATTTTATTGATACAACTCTGGTTCATGAGAACAAATATACTAATCTATGCTTCCTTTTCTACTAAAAATAGTCAGTTTAATTAAAAATAGTTTTTATTTTTTTGAAAGTACAATCTTAGATGAGTCTTTTAATTTTTAAAGAATTCCAATTTACAAAATTTTATGATCTTTAGGTCATGTGTAGAGTTGAGATTTTTAAAGTTCATCCAATATTTAATGTAAAGTAAAAGCAAACAAAAGAATCAATATCTCTCTATGTCTCCATTTTAGTGGTTTAGAAAGTATTAACTTATGAGAAAACTTCAAAAATTATTTCAGTTCTAGTGTAAATTAACATTCTTTGATTTACCTTATGTTATCTGTATTTTTAAAGCTCAACCTTTTTCTCACCTCTTTGTTACAGGATCCCATCTAACATGTTAAAAACAAAAAATTCTATGCATTAATTTAAGAACTTCTGTCCCCCTTTAATCTACTTAGCATGATATCTGAATAGTTGTTCAATGATAATGTGGCTTTGACAAACTTGAAGGCAGGAATAATAAATACCTTTAGCATCATGCAATATTAGGATAAATTGTGTTACTGCTGAGTAGTTCTTCAAAACTAAGCAGGGGTTATCATTTATTTATTTGTTGGGTTTCCATGGTGCATTTTCCTCCAAAGAGTACAGTATGTGATGTGGAGAAATTTGCCCAGGAGTTGTCTATGACTATCAAAAGGAAATGAAAGAAAAGGGGAGTTTATAGGAAGTACGAACACAGAGCAAACAAAACCAAGGGCAAAAACAACCCTGTGGGTAGCAAGAAATGTCTAAGATGGTAGAAAAATCTGGGTTGCCCAATAGGGCCACTATTGTCTTTTTAGAACACTGAGTCATTGTACTACATACAGCCTATGGCTCTAGGGAGCACTTAACATTTCTCACATGAAAAATTCTCTCATACACTTATAGACTTGGAATCAGACACTCATAGGCTTGGCAGGTGCATTTAAAGCCATATGCCTAGGACTAGAAGTACTTTAGAGATTAAAGCACACTTATGGCTGATCTAAGCTTGATCTTCACACTGCATATAGTCTACTGAGCACTACCAGGAGTGGTTCCTGATTATAGAGCCTGGAATAAGTGTGGCTCATAATCAAATAAAATAAGCCATATGTCCCATTCTCTGTATTAATAGATGAAACCTATAAAGTTTGGAGAAAACAAAGAAATAGCTTAGAAGCAAAATCAGTACCAGAAGCCAGATCATTCATTCATCTATAAAACATATGTTGATTGTGCAAAAAACCAAGAGAAGGATCTAATGTGCTTTGACTCACTTTGACCTGCCTCATCTACTTCAAGTTGTCTATAAGGATCTTCAACACACATTTTTATTTGAAATTTGGTTGACTCAAGAGCTAACACCTCTTGAGGACAGATATCCAGTGGTTTGTTCTGAGTAAAGAGATATCTTTGACAAGTAACTGCAAATGTACCAACAGTTATCTGGACTCTAAGTCACCTCTGTCAGATCAGCTGGAAAACATTTATTGCATTGAGTCTCATTAATATGTCACTGGAAGGAAATTTCCCTGCTGTTATAATTTGGTTTGGTTAGTTTTCTTGCTTGTCCTCTTGGGAAACATTCTAATTGGGTGAAATATTTATTCTTAAAATTGACTTTCCATTTAAAAGTTCTTTGAAAAGAAGTATTTTTTTTAAATAGTTTAAATCCAAATTTTCTTCTAAATCCTAATGAGATCATGACATTTGGTAACCTCTAGTGTTCACATCAAATGTGAATGGATTTTAGACTAGAACTATTTAAGAATTACCATAAATCTTCCTTTGCCAAAGTGACATCACAATCTTCCATGTGGCAGTTATTATCTCTGGGAGGAAAATAATTTTTTAATTAGAAAAAAATAGATCATTTTTAGTATAAAAGCAAATTTAAATTATTTTCCATATCTTGGTCTCATCGGTATTCTTTAGAGACAGAACTGAGGATTTTGAAAACTAAGAACCTTTATCCAGGCATTTCTAAACGATACACTTGATCTGCTCACTTCTCCTTTGCTTTGGGCCAGTTACCTTGAGAAACGTGTCATACCTGCAAACTGAGGCTAAAGTTGGGTAATATTCCGAGATAGTACTTTCCTTAGACTAAATGAAGCAGAGGAGGGAACCTGAAAAGGACTTGGTCCACACACACACACACACACACACACACACACACACACACACACACACACGCACACAGCACTACAACCTATGAACACTTAACAAGGGGTGCAGGCTTTGGAAACCTGTTTGTGTCCTGTGCCCTTGGGTGAGTTTCCTGGTGGCCCTGCCTCTAAGTGCTTGGCAGCTCCTGTATTGGCTGATTTACCTGGGAGGCAGTGTGTGTGGAAGTGTCTTTCCACTGCCTCTGCTGGCACGTATTGTCAAGACAGAGGGAAGTCAAGCAAGGAGTGCAACTGCTGAGCCTCCAGTGAACGAGTTAACTGCAGCATCTCTTCCTTCTGAGACTCATGGAGTTTGGTGGTGGCAGAACTGAAGAACTGCAGAGACACAGTTAGCTGGCTGGATGCGTGTGAGCTGGGTAAGAAGGCAGCACCGGCCTCTCCCGGACCTCCTGCAGGCAGCATGCAAATCTACCTGCAGACTGGCCAAACAGTACTGCTTTGCTCCCCCACCCCTCTGCCTCCTCCCACCCTCTCCCTCTGCTAACCAGCATGAGAGGAAAAGAGAAAGCAACAGCCTACAAGTGACAGTTCCAGCCTGGATTCTGTTTGTCTCCGAACCGAGGTGGGAAGTTGACTGTGCGGCAGCCTCATTGTGAAATCTTTCCATTGGCATCGCTATGTTTGCCTCTATTTGGTATGCCAAGAAGCTGGGTCGCAGGTTTGTGCACAACGCCAGGAAGGCGAAATCAGAGAAGGTAGGGAAGGAGTGGTGGTGGTGGGAGGGTGATTACCTTTAAATTTGCCAGCGCCTTCTCTGGACTGTTAGGAGCCAGAGCATATAGGCTGCATTTCTGAGCTTCAGCTGACAGCCCGTCACGGAGAATGTAGTCCATGCTTGCTACTTGCAAAAGGGGTTGCTTTGAGAACTAATACTTGGGAGAGGAGCTTTGGGGGTTAAAGAGGATCACTGGCTATTGAAAATACTGGGAAAAGATCTTCAAGTGTCTTAGAGTAGAGTCTCAGAAACAGTATTCTTTGAAGTGATAAGGGTTGAGAGGAATCAGGCTGCTGAAATTTCTGTTTCTGCTCCTCCAGGGAGCCCTCTAGTAAACTTGTTGCTAGACTGCATTTCTCTTGTTACTAGAGTCTTTGCTTTTTTAAAGAGAGCCTTAAAAATTGAGTCTTTCTACAATACTTGTGCCCGAGTGTGGATCCTGGCTATACATATTTGCACAAAAACTGAAGAGAACTCCACAGTGGTGCTCGTACCTTTTGAGCAAAGCCATCATTGCTGGTGTCTGCAATAAGTGAAGGTTATATGTAGAATCATATAGTAGTAGCTTTTTAGAGAATGTCATTCTATTTCTTTCACTCAGCATGATTAGCTTCATGTAGATTTGTCTCACAAGTTACCTTTCTTTAATAAATTAAAAGGGCCTAAAAGTTCCAAAGGCTTGTTTCTCTAACGTGTCCTATGAATTCAGAGACAATAGCAGAACTAGAATATTTAGGAAATCTATAACCAATTGATAGGGGATAGGGGAAATTTCCCAAGGTAGAATATTTGATGAACTAAGTATTTTCCTATCCCTCTGAGATGTGTTCTTAAATCTACTAGTGAGATTGCCCCAGAGATAGTTTCCAGTTCAAGATATAGTGAATCCTATCAACTACAATGATTCCTGTATACCTGATCTTGCTGATTATTTTATAAAGAAGGGGGGCTGCCTGGAGGTGTTAATAAAATGAACAAAAAGCAAGTGATGAAACAAGCTACGTTTAGAGTATGAAATAAGAGATCATTAGAGTTCCAGTTTAACCTCTATACCTCTTTAAAATACCCAGATCTGGGTACTCTAAAATGATAAACCTGTTATTTAAAGATACTTCTGGTGGGAAAGGGAGAGCAAAACATGATGTGGAAGTGATCCTTTCCTGTTCTTAATATAAGAGAGTTACAAACCTAATTATTATCACACACCAGCAGCAGATATATTAAAGATTTTTTTTTTGGAGAGGTGTTTTCCTTTGTTTTACATCTCAAATTGTTTTTAAGGAAAATGAATTGTACATGGATCTTTTATTGGAGACATTTCTGAAATGTGCCTTCTATGAAAATACCTTATATGAAAGGCATTAGAGATAATGTCTTATGCCAAATTAGTATGTAAAGAAAAGTTGAATCTTCTAGTGAAACTTAACTCAGGCTTGAGCCTAAATGTGGACAATAGCAGCTCTCAAAAAACTCAATGTATTAGAACTTACAACCATATTAATTAAATAAAGTAACATGGGTGTCTGCTTCTTCAATGTAGAAGAAACTAGCAAGGGTAACTCTGCTATCTATCATTTCTATGATAGCTATTATGTTAAAATAAGTAAGAGATTAGGTGCTTAATATTATTATTTGTTATTAAGAGAGTAAGAAAATAAAGAGGTTCTGCTCTCTTAAGTGGTAATTATCAAAGGGAAAATTGGTAACTGTTATGTTGAGCTAGGAGGAGTTAATTTTGAACACTAAGAGATGATAATTAACAGGAAAATGGCAGTTCCCCTATGAAAGTACTTCAGAAAATTTCAAGTTTGCTACCTTAAATACTGAAGACCTCAGTCAATGAAAGTAGTTTATTCTATTTACCTAATACCATCACATGTTATTTAAAACATTGTTGCAAATTAACACTTTCCCCTAATGAATCCACATATGCTTTAACTGAGAAGACTCAACAAAATAATGCTAACATGCTTTATTATAAATTAAGGATAATTTAAAAAGTATGATTCAGGTATCCTTTATTATCAAAAATAAGTTTATTTAGACTATAATCAGTAAACTTAAATGCAAAGGAACTAATGAAATATTCAGACCATGTTTTAGTAGTTGAGTATATGAATTCATAAAATAAAGAGATATTGTGATTTTGTTGTATAATTCTGTAAGTGTTGGCTATGTTTTTTGAAATAAGAAACATAATCTATTTTCAAAAGCTGTAGTATAACAACTTGTACCTATCACCACTCATCAGTTCTATTTTAGCATTCAGGTATGGTTTTGAAAGTAGATTCCTCAAGACTGGGGTTATTTGAAAAGCTAATTGGGAATGTGCAAGCCTAAATGCCATCCCTAAATATGCAGCTTGTCTTATTCATGGTTGCTGGTCTACTGTTTTACCTAACATAATACCACATAGAATTAAATAGCAGCATTAAATGAAATCAATATTATTATAACCACAGAACAATAATAACATTAATGATAATATATCCACACACATTATGAGTCATCTTCTTTATATTTAGTTTTATTTTCTTCTTCCAATAATTCTACACAGTGGAAATTATTTCCCTTGAGTATAAACGAGTATAATAGATGGACAAGGTCACAGAGTTAGTTACATCAGGAGCTGGCATTTGAGTTGGAATGAATTTACCCAAGCTACTTGAATAATGCCCGAATCTCTAGCATTCTCACCTATCTATCAGTCATTCATCTGACTTGTTGAAATAAGGTTGAAAACTCTTATCTTGTCCCCTCTTTTGATAATAGAATTCCAAGATAATGAGATTTATAGATTTAACTCTTCCTTTTTTCAGATAAGTCTATACATTACTATTCTGAATAGACTTGTTTCTCCTGTTATAAAAGATTTTATTCCCTTTGTCCTCCTTAGTTGGAGAATATAACTGTCTATTTATTGACTAGTTAATTTTTACTTATTTATAACCACTAACTATATCATCATAACCAAGGCATTAGTGTTTACATTCATTGCTTATTCTTCTCTTATTATTATTAATAAAAAGAATTATTTTATCAAACAATGACCTAACTGGCTAGCTTTCTACATACTCTCATTTTAGAATGAGTAAAAGATGTTTGGTGATATTCAATGCATTTATTTAAAAAGGAATAGCACATGACTTTGTTATTCCTTTGTTAAGATTTGTCATACCAGCAAATTTTGTAATTTTAATAAATTTTTAATTTAATATAATAATCTAAGAAAATATTGATTTGAATATAATTTCTATTCAAATGATGAATTTCATCTTATGGCTCTATGCCATTAATTTAGAAGTGTCTCACTTTTGTGTCTATTTGTCACATTTCAAGTTGAATAGTTTAATTTAATCAACCTCCATGGTATTGCTCTAAAAGGTCAGCTGAAGAATATTTCAGAGAAGTTAAAATTCTATCTCTGTGACTTAATATTGAAATTTACACATTAATTTGTTCATCAGCATTGAGTCTTTCATTTGCCTTGTTTACATATCTATTAATTTTTTCATATAAATTTATAATATTAAATGTGAATATATAAATGCATTTAGGGAAAGCGAAAATCAGAATCATTTAAGGGATGCAGCTGTGGAAATGAGTCTGGCAGTGATATATATCCTCAGAATGAAATAATGGAATCCAAATAACCTGACATTAGGATATAATCCCCTTGGAGAATTCTTTAAAAATGAAAAAAAAAAAGAGGTTCTGTGCTCCTCCCCATATAAACAAATAACATCAATTCTATATAAGCTAATGTGAAAGATAATCTAGTAATGCATTTGCTGGCAGAGTGGCTAATGAGAGTAAAAATATGCCCTTGATGATCTTGCCATAACATAAAAAATGTTGATTTTAAGGTAAGGATTTACAGGGATAAAATTAAATAAGTCCTGTCTGTTTTCTAGCCTGTAACTAGCCTTTTGACTTCATTCACTCAAATAGAAATAATATCAATATTTCAGTAAGATCCCAATGCCCACTGAATACCCTCCAAATCATTTTACATCTTTTAAAAAGGCCAATTATAATATGTGTGGACTCTGTTTTTGTCCTTGCTTTCACACTATGCTTCTTTATTTTTCTTCCATATACACTATGAATTCAGAATTCTAAGCTTTCAAATATTTGAATTCCCTTTACTTTTATAGCTTTTAGGGATTTATATATCTTGTTTGGGTAACATGTAAACTACCACATAAAGATATTTCTCACTGATTTGATTTATTGCACTCCAACTTTATTGGTATTACCATACGACAACATTCCAACTGACCAAAATGTATCTTTTGTTAGTTCTTATAGAATTTTGTGCTCTGGTTTTGTGATTGTTTTAAAACATAATTTTAATTGAAGCACTCTAAGATACAAACTTCTTCATGATTTAGTTTCAGCAATAATCCCTTCAGTAGTGTAAATCTGCTGACACTAACGACCCCAATTTCTCTCCTCTGCACTCTCCCATAAGTATTTCTCTCTCACACATTCTCACTCTGTTTCCTTTTTTTCAGACACTGTGGTTTGCTATATTGTTATTTTAAAGGGTATCAGGCATATCACATTATTTCCTTTCAACACCTAGTTCTTGTCCAGAATGATCATTTAAAATTAAGAGTATCCAAAGACAATGGAGACAAGTGCCAGGGAAATTAGTCCATGGTAGAAAGATGGTCACAAAGAGCATGGGAGTGCAGTTAATGTGGTTTCCCCACTGAGTATCCTCTATTAGAATGTAGATGTTCTGCAATGAAAGATTGTTCATGGGGCTGGAGTGATGGTGCAAGCGGTAAGGTGTCTGCCTTGCCCGCATTAGCCTATGATGGACCGCGGTTTGATTCCCCGGTGTCCCATATGATTCCTCAAGCCAGGAGCAATGTCTAAGCACATAGCCAACAGTAACCGCTTAGCGTTACCTGGTGTGGCCAAAACCCAAAATAAATAAATAAATAAATAAATAAATAAATAAATAAATAAATAAATAAATAAATAAATAAATAAATAAATAAATAAGAAAAAAAGAAATGAGGGACTGTTCAATATTTTACATCAATATATCTAAGATCTAAAATAAGGCCTGGTGCACGGTTGTATTACATCCTACTTAGTGACACTATATTGCTAGTTGCAAGATGTACAGTTAGTTAAGTAATCTGTCAGTAAATCTACAGTATGATATAAACTGCAAGTTGAATCTTGGATATAAAAATGTAAGGAGAAAAGTTTTCTCTTCGAAATGATAAAATATGACTTAATTGAAACAACATATAACACATATTTCTTTAAAATATGTAGTTTCCTTTGGGTAAAAAGCTACATAAAGTATTTAAAGGTCTCATTTTTCATCAAAACATGTTTGTTTCACAAGCCATAATTTTTATTTACATAAGAAAATGAACTAATTATAAACTATCTTATACATTTTGTCCTGTACAGACCAGACCACATAACTAGTATTATATGGCTTATTCAATTTTAGGAATTTAAATGAACTGATATATATTAAAATGATAAAAACTGAATTAAAAGTCATTAGAAGCCAGAGTAATAATACAGTGGGTAGGACATTTGCCTTGCATGTGGCCAATCCTGGTTCAATCCCTGGCATCCCATCGGACCCTCTGAAGCTGACAGGAGTGTTCCTGAAGCACAGAGCCAGGAGTAACCTTGGAGCACTGCAGGTTGCAGCTCAAAAACAAAAAAGGCAAAACAAAAGTCATAATTAAACTCGGAGCATTAAGTTTGCCAAAGAAAAAGCTTTAGATCCTTCCTGACCTACTGACATATATTCATATGCATTAACAACAGTATTTAAAATTTCTTGAATTATTCCTACTAATTGAGAAATGTGCTAATATAAGAAATTAATGATATGATTATAATTTTACATATAAAAAGAAAAATCTAAGAACAGATGCCTAGCATTACATACTATGCCTGAATTTAGGTTGCAAACTCTTGATCAATAAACAAGGCTATGTGCATATATTTGGGGATATACATTCATAAAAATGTATAGATTACTATATATGATATAATACATCATATGTTATATTGCATATAAGTACATATTTGTCATGATCTATTTTCAATTTTGTTTTCTACATGAAAGATAAATTTCCAAAAGCTCAATTTAAAGTATAAATTAGCTTTAGTAAAAGAAGCAATGTCCTGATATTGAAGATTCTACAATCTTCCATGAATAATAATGTTACTATTTTACATTACGATGTGAAAAAGTTGCTTACTCAGAAAAATGGGAAATTATCCTTTCATTGTTTTAGAGTTATTAAGTCTTTGATGATCAGTTGATAGTAAGCAACAGGATATCTTGTAGCTTGTATATTTCTAGCTTTGCTGATAGAGAGGAGGTGTTTGCCCATATTAAAGACCAATTTTCAGATTGCTCCTGACTCCTGATAGATGAATTCAGAAGCAGCTGTCTATCAAGGTAATTTATAAAGACATCTATTAGCAAGAAATAGGAAGCCAATGCAAAAGACAAGTTTATAAAAATGGCTATAAAATTAGAAAGAGCAGTCTGTAGAAGTAAACAATTGATGTATGGTGCAATTGATGTATGGATCATAATTTTTCAGTGGTTCATATTGCAACTATAAAATAGCTGCTTTGAATCAGAGAGATAGTAGAGTGGGTAGGGCACTAGCTTTACACATGGATGACTTGGGTTCAATTCTCAGAACTCTATATGGTCCTACATGTCCCAGCAGGAGTAATTTCTGAGCAATCATGTAAGAGTAAGCCCAGAACATTGCCAGGTAAAATTAAAATCAAACAAAATGAATGAATAATAAATACAACACTTAAAATATGCAAACTATTGTACCAAAATTAAAATCAATTAAAAACTTGTCATTCATAATAATCAGATCTGTTTATTGAGTAACCATGTAAAATGTTTTGCAAGTTATATGTATCATCTCATTTGACCCTCAACAGGATGGTTAGGTTATCCTTAACCTTAGGTTAGCCTTATCAAAACCATAGGTTATCGAAGGTTATCCTATGATATTTTATAGACAAAGAAACAGTTATAAAATATAGAAGTTTTTCAATATCATAAGTAGTGAGCTAACATTCAAAGCCAAGTCAGCTTGAATCCAGAGCCTGCCAACCTAATTATCTATTCCATACACTTTTCTATAGATCTATTTTGGTGAGCAAGCCAGCGATGTGCAGAAAGCTTTTTGTCAACAAAGTAGCCCTATTTTATCCATATTTTATTTCTGATGAGTAATTATATGACTATAAATATGACCTGGTTTAACATTGAAAGTATTTTAGGAAACAGGTTGTTTTTGTTTTGTCTTTGACATGCTTTTAAAATGGTCTTTCCTAATTGTCATTGTTCATTGGTATTACAACGAATTATAAAGTTGGACCTAGAAATTCTCCCATTCAGCAAGATTAGCTTAACCAGGATGATCATTTTACAGATAGGTTTAACAATATGTACATATATTATATACACATGTATTTACAAATTTACACTGCTGTGATACAACTTATTTTATTGAAATAAAGGAGTATTAACAGAAAAATGTTTCTATTTTTATCAAATTTTTGAATATTATATATTTTGTCTCTTTAAGTTAGTACATCTATCACATAATAGATAATAATTAATCCAAGCAAATGATAAAGCAAATTTTTCCAAGCAAATGGAAAAATCAGAGCTCTAGTAAAATAAATATTGGATGAGGGGTAAGTTATCTCTTTTCAACCACTATGTGTTCTACCTTGATTAACTTTCTTTTATATTTTGGCCTGAATTGAACTATTCATCTGTAATGCAACTCCTTTCCACATTTAGCAGTCTTTTATTCTAATTCTGATTTGTTGTTAGATGATGGAGACTTTAAACAGAATTTAGTCATATTTATGTGTGTTTTCCTTGCACCTAACACAATGTCAGATATTATCAGGAAAAAAACCAACAACTTTTCATGTACATAATAGGCAAATTCTATTTATATTTGCTATTTTAGTTAGCTTGATTTTGGCATAAAAACATACTTAACAATGATATTTAATTTTATTTAAAATTTTATCTTTATTATTTTTAGTTCTACTATTTCTTAGGAAGTAAGTTTTTTTCTTGTCTATAATCATAGTCTTAGAAATCTCTTGACAAACTTGTCAGAGATTTTCAGAATGCTTTTTTGGAGGTTCCCATTGGGGAAAAAATTTAATACATTCTATATATGCATGAGGCAGCTCATATAAGAATCTCATCACAAAACTCATTGAACGTCAAAATAAACATTAAGTAAAAATATACCCAAGGGACTGGAGATTCCGTACAATAGGTAGAGTACTTGCCTAGCATGTGGCTAAACAGAATTTGATCCATGACATCCAATATGGTTCCCCAAGCACCATCAGTACTAATTCCTGAGTGAGTACAGAACTAGAAATAACGGATAAATATCCCTGGATGTGGTTAAAAAAAAAAAAAACGCAAAACAACAGATGTCAAACTAAAATTTTACAACTGCTTTGTCCCACATTCTGAGAGATCACAATCTAATGTTTGTCTACAATATATTTACACTTTGAGTGGGGCAAAATATTTATACTTTGTGCTTTCTGACTCTCAAAATTATAAAGAGAATCCTGACCTTAGTTTCTATGGACTGAATCGTGCCCCCTGAAGTATGTGTCCTGAAATCCAAGCCCAATATTGGAGGCATGGAGAGAAATCTTTTAGGAGTCATTCAGACTAAATAAGATCATAAAGATGAGTTTCTGATCTAATAATGAGGATATTAAGAAAGAATGAGAGAGAGAGAAAGAGAGAGAGAAAGAGAGAGATTTTTATAAGGCTACCAATTTTATTATGTTGAGGGAAGTCAGTCAAAAGAAAAGCAAAAGATACAGAATATATATCACAAAACGTTACACATCAAAATTGCAATAAATTTTGCAAGTAAACATAGTGTGAAACTGATGCACACAATTGCGTTATTGTTGGCGATGGGGGTGTGAAAGGAAGGAGTACTTTGGGGAAAGAGGGTGTATTCTGACCAGGGATGTGGTTTTTGAATTATGTGCATGAGAAACCATTGTTAGGGGCCTGAGTGATAGCACAGAGGACGCTGTGAACCTGGGACGACTCTGGGTTCGATCCCTGTCATCGCATATGGTCCCACAAGTCTGCCAGGACTGATTTCTGTGCGCAGAGGCAGGTCTAATCCCTGAGCACTGCTGGGTGTGGCCAAAAAAACCTACAATAAATAGCATGGTAAGCTGCAGAATCTCAATTAAAAACTTAATTAATTATTTAACTAAAAATCCCTTTTATTTAACCATTGGGTCTTTGGTATTTAGTTGTCTTAGCGAGAGAAGACTGACTGACACTCATTATATCATGATGGTCTAAAATGGTGATGACTAATAAGTAATAATCTTCTAGTGCTGAGTCAAAGTATGATTAGTCAGGAAAAATATGAGTTGAATGTCATTTTTTATCATTAGTATATAAGTTCTATTCTATATATAGACTCTTCAACATCATCTATTCTTGTGGAAAAAATAATGGGAGAAGGTATTAACATTGAAGATAAATAGAAAGAGGAGAAATATAGAACATAAAGTCAGATCGAGCTACATTGATAAGATTCTTTCTGTAAATGATCTAACCAGCAGAGCAAGAGAAATGAATGTGACATATATCCAAGCAGCAAATTTGATAATATTAAAATAAAATAATACTTTTCAAGCACTATTATCTTCTAGACTTATTTGCTGCTCTAGTAATTTTGATTTATAAACAGTTGGTTGGTTTTTCTTACCATTCACTCCTCAGGATTGGCTGTGAAAATATCTTCTATAAGAAAGACTCAAACTTTTTACTACAGCTTATATAGTAAGGTGCCAAACATGAAGACAGTATGAAGTAGGAATTTAATGTCCCTGGATTTTATTTCAGTGCAATATCATTTAATTGATAATTCCCTGTCATAGTAAGGGTAAAAACTGATCTGATATAGGAGAGAAAAAGGTAGAGAAGTTGAAATGGGCAATACTTGTAAAGACAATAAAATAAGAGTAAATTTATTTCTTTATCATTCTCTGAGTGATCTGAACTAGGATTTATTATACTTTGTTTTAAAAGTTCCTTAAATAGATTTTTTGTCATTGTTAGCAATCCTGTGCTTAGTATATTTTCTGAACTGTTTCATTGCCATTCTTAAGAAAGAGTATAGAAATACAAACTTAATAGAACCAAATTCAAACATGACTAACAGTTCTATTGAGTTTCTTTGTGAAAATTACAGCATCTATTTTATTACTAATATCCTCGTATAATAAAATGAGAAGACTCATCTTTTGTTATTCTACTTTAGAAAACAATATGTGAAGTATCTAGTCCATTGTAATCACTTATTCTTTCTTTCCTCCACTTCTTTCTTTTATAGTTTTCTTTCCTACTGTCCCACCCCTGCTCACTCTTTAAATATGTCATTTTAATATTCTGTATATTCACAAAAAGTATATCCAGCTACTTTTAATAACTTCATCAATAATTTATTTTACTGTTGTTACTCTCTTGGCCTTCAGGATGGACTTACTCTCTTGAATGCTAGTTTGAAATTTTGAAACAATATTGAATTATATCACTGTTTCTAGTAAGAGTTAGTTGAGAAAAAAATATCAAGTGAAAAATGTACTGATTCTGAAAAAGTTTGTATTTCCTTTAAAATCTAGATCATTCTTATAGAAAGTCTGTACAAAAACACTTTCCATACATCCAATACTTCAAAACACATCACGTTTATAAGAGTGAGTGATTCTGTTTGGGGAAAGTCAATCCAAACATCTTGCTTCTTATTTAAAATGAAGTAATATGAATTGAACTGACTCAAGGTACTCATATTCCAGATGGTATATATTGTACCATGGGTATTGCTTTGTGTTAAGCTTGGGATGGTGAAGCAAGGTGTTCTTTATATGACTGCAGCCCAACTACAATCGTGCTTGTAATCAAATTGTATAAATAAAGATATTAAAAAAAAGAAGCAAACATTGAATTTTAGGATCAGAAAAGAACAGTCTTTCATGAATGTTAATAGTAGAATAAAAACCGTTATTGAGGCTTTAATATTTAATAGTCACTGAAAATGTTGCATATATAACTCAATGCAACATAATAACCTATGGTACATGTACTTTTATCTTTACCATTTTAAAAACAAAGTCCAAGAAGGTCCAATAACATTCCCCAAGACACAAAATTAGCACCTTACTGTACATACTTAAACTCAGACAACCTAACTGAATTCATATAATTAGCGACAAGATTTCTTCATTTTCAAATCAGCAAAATGAGTCCCTGGAAAACATAAAATGTGAGACAGTTCTTAATCAGTGTCAACCGCTGGCAATAGAACTTTGGGATTTGAACTAAGATCTTCTGGACGCTATTTCATCTCTTCTGTCAATGGGACTCTCCATCTAGCATTTGCATGGGAACTTTTAAATGTATTTCTATGATGACATTTAAATACAACCTTTTATTTTCAGGTAATTGGCAGATGTGAGGTTGTTCATATCTTCAAAGTGCTAATTAATCATCTATGATATTTTTAATGAAGAATTAATCTCAACTCATCTTGACTTTTGAGCCCTGTTTCTACTTAAAAAAAATGTTATCCAATAGAATCGTATTTGAAAAACAATTCCACACCAGTGGTTACATTAATTGCTACTTTGGATGTTCCTGCTGTGAACGGAATGGAGCTACTTTGGATCTATTTCTTAGAAATAACCATCTTTATTACCTCTGTTCTAGGATTCATAGTTGTAAGAATTTTAGAGGCAAATATCTTCACTAACCTGTTTTCATTTTCCTATTTTACTCTAGAAGTAATCCCTTTCATTGTTATCACTGTTTTTTATGTTCTTGGATTTAATTTATGAAGGATATGTGCTGTTATAAAATGTTTTTGCCTCTTGCAATCTCAGCATATAACATTTTGTTAACTCTCCAAGTATAAGATTTGGAATATCATGTTTAATTCAAATATGATCTTTTTTTTTATTAAAGTTGCACTTATCCTCTTTGCTTATCTGTAGAATTTTAAGAGCTTTATAGAAATGCCTGTGGTGATACCCAGAATTTCTTTAATATAAGTCATTTCTCCAGTGTTCTGCAAAAAAGCAGTTTAAATTGTAGCATAATGTAATGGTGCTTGTTTGCAATTATGAACTACACTATGCATTTTAGAAATTGCATTTCCATACATTTCTTTTTAATTTATTATTTTTGTTACCCAATTTTAATACTCATCTATCTAGTTATCTTGAACAATTTAAAACAATGCCTTTGTTTCTATAACACCAGATAGTCCCTAGAAAATGTTATTCAAATAAATACGTTGCATGTAACCTTTAAAATTAATTAACAATTCAAAAATACTTATTTTCCTGTGATATAGATCATTTACTTGCAGATCCTAATGACACAGTACCATACTTAGATTTACAAAGGAAGCAGAAATAGTCAAATTATCAATGATCAAGTTATGAACTGATTCTGTTTCTGTTGTTCTGGAAGTTTTTTTTTCATCTTTATTTAAACACTGTGATTACAAATATGACTGTAGTTGTATGATTTCAGTCATGTAAAGAACACCTACTTTTACCAGTGCAGCATTCCCACCACCATCTGGAAGTTAATATACCAATTAATAATAAAAAAAGGAAACTTGCAGTAAAGGAAAAATTTAGGTGCACAATAACAATAACAATAAGTTTTGATTATTTGTTGTGATAATATTTTTTGGGGGGGGAATGTGATGTGCAACACTGTTAATGAGAGGCTTTCATGAATACAATAACAATTATGACACTATCCACCAGCTTTTGCTCACTTCACCCCACATTTTAGCTTTCACAATCCCCTCAACCATTGTCAATTGTTTTATGTAGACCCATTTTTAGTTTTTGCTTTCTTTGGGAATTTATTATCCCCTTGCTATGTTATTTTATATACTACATATAAAAGAGATATCTCTGTATCTGACCCACTGCTTCTGACTGACTTTACTTATCATAATACTCTCCATCTCCATCCATGTAACAGTAAATTGGATAATCTCATCTTTTCTTAGAACCTAATAGTATTCTACTGTGTCTATATATCACAGTTGCCATCACATGTTTTATATATATATATATATATATATATATATATATATATATATATATATATATATATACACACACACACATATATATAATAGTCATTTGTTCTTGGACTAAGTTTGATTTCTTCTACCATTAAAAATAAGTTTATAAAGTTTTTTTCCTTATATTTGAAATGCCTTCTAAGATATCTCAAGGCTAAAATTCATATTTAAAAACATTTCAGAATTCAGTCTTCTCTCAGAACCACTGCTACTAATAGTAAGACCGTAAAAAGTAGGTGCTTCCATTTTCTCATCTGGAAAGTAAAAATAACCCAGTTTCTTTCAAGGACTGTTTTTAGGACTGTGTGAGAAAATATTTTTGATGCAATAGATGTAGTCTTAATGCTTTTAACTAAAAACAGTATGACAGGTTATTTACATTAAAAAGGCCTGTAGGGTATGTAGTTCTATGGACTATTTAAAATTAATGGTCATCCCTTTCATTTTATAATTTAACTGATTTTGACTCATTATAGAAAGTCTACAATGAAAATTTTGGATTGATGAATGTGCACTACAATATTAACTTAGTTCCAGGGAAAGAAAACCTATGCTCAGCCCTAACTTTCCGAAGCAATATTTTTGGAAGGTGACTCCTTTAAATCCCGATTTAAGTTGTTGAGTCCATCAGATATCTTAAGATTACTACCATTTGATTGTTGAGCAACTAATTTGAAAATCACCTAGCTAAGAGTGGCTGTTTTGATATCTATCCAAGAAGACATCCCCTGAGGAGTATGCAGAGGGCCTCTAATTAGTATAATGAACTTCTGTCTTCACAAAGCACCAGCATTGCTTTTGGAAAGGAATCATTATCTATCATCACTATTTGCTGCTTTGGCATATAGATAATTTGGTATGTTCTCTACATTTAGAAACTGTTCAACAGATGTGTGAATGCTAAAATATTAGAATATGGCTTACTTTTACATTTTAATTAATGTTTCCTCTCCTAAAATGTATATTGGCTCTCTTTCTATATCTTAACTATTTTTATTCACATAATTATTTTATTCTGATTAGGAAAGAACCGTTTTGATTTCTTTCTTTTATTGAATCTCTGAGATACAGAGTGCAAAAGTTGTTTGTGGCTGAGTTGCAGTCACCCAATATTCCAACACCCATCCTTTCATCAGTGTTCATTTCCTGCCACTAATCGCCCCAGTTATCCTCCTGTTTACTCTTCCATGTACCTCTTCCCCACACCCTGTATGACAGACACTTCCTTATCTCTCTTTTTTCTTTTTCTTTTACCCACCCACCCACACTTTTTCTCTCTCTTTAAAAGAAGCTATAAATTGACTTTAAATATTAGAAAGAAAAAATGTCGATAACCTATTAATTTGTTTAATTTATTGTTGCTCTACAATAAGGTAGAAATCTGAGGTATGATAACTACAACAAATATTTTATTGTGTAATAAGTGAAGAATACAGTAACCAAACAAAAATAGTTGTATTTAAATTCTGAACATTTAGTTTGATAAAATGTACACAACAAAACTTAACATATAGTTTACTTTTAAGTTTACAATTATTGATGTTAATAACAATCATAATGTTGTTTCATACCAAACAGAAACTCTAAACCCAGATGAATATAGTCATAATGTAAAATACTCTAAACTTTCTCATTTGACCATTGATTACTTTATAAGTCTTATCTACTGCTAAATCTTCTCTTAAGAATGTTTAGGATATATTTACAAATGAAAGAACTCTGATGATATCTTTTAAGACACTTTATATATGAAATGTGTATTAAAACTTGTGTTGCAAGTAAAAAACAATTTAATTTTAACAAAGTACCTTTTGCTTTGCTAAAATTAGTAATTAAATATTTAGTTGTCTAGTAAATTAACTGTGCTATGTGATCTTTGGAAAGCTGGTACTCTATTACTGAAGCATAAATGTTTCACAAGGTCTTGTAATGTAACTTGTGAATTAATAATGAAAATTTAGATTTCCACTAATTAAATTTTTTCTTAATGTTTATTAATATTAGTGTCTAAAGCAAAACAACTCTGACAGTGATACTATTAGATGCACCAACCAAGAATTTATATTTTTAAGGTGTAACATCAATTTTCACTATCTTCTTTGTTGACTGAAAAATATAAACTACTATTAAATATTACTGACAGAGGACTTGTGGCTAAGATCATAGCCTTACTTAATAAAAACTTTGAAGAGGGAGGAGAGAAATGCTTGGCTGTACACAGGTATTACTACTGGCTCTGTGTTTATAATTTATTCCTGAAAGTTCTCAGGGTACCATATGTAATGCCGGGCATATAAGCATAGGGGTAAAGTCATATAAGGCAAACTACTTAACCCCTGGACTGTTTTTCTAGCCCTCTGTCAAACTTTTCAAATTATAATCGCAATGATTGTAATACAGATTGTCATTTAAACAAATGTTTGAAAGAAGAATGTATATGTCCAGGATTGAGCCACACTCTTAGAACAGCATAATCAAATATAAAACTTTAGATATAATTGTTGTGATTAAAAATATTTTAGAACATAGGGGCCGGGCTGTGGCGCTAAAGGTAAGGTGCCTGCCTTGCCTGCTCTAGCCTTGGACAGATCGCGGTTCGATCCCCCGGTGTCCCATATGGTCCCCCAAGCCAGGAGCAACTTCTGAGCACATAGCCAGGAGTGACCCCTGAGTGTTACCGGGTGTGGCCCAAAAACAAAAAATATATATATTATAGAACATTATCAAATAGTAATATTAATAACTAATTCCTATAAGTGATATGCATAAAGTTTTTTATATGAAATCATTGAGACCTGAAATGATTTTCTTCTTATATCACTACTTGGCTTTATAGAATTTGTTCAGTTACAGTTTCTACCCTAATTTCATTTTTCTATAATGAAAACTTCATGTAAAAATTGTGAAAATGGGACTAGAATGATAGTATACTGGGTAGGGCTTCCTTTGCATGCAACCGATCCAGGTTTTATCCCTGACTTCATATAGGGTTCTCTTAGCATAATCGGAGTTAATTCCTGAGTGTAAGCATCAGTAAAATCCCTTGAGCATCACTATATGCTATATGAGTTGTAGTTCAAGGATTTCTTGGTGATGGGAGGAAATGCATAAGAGTCTAACAGAATAAGGAGTGTGAAGTCATTTAAACAAAGAAAAAAGTTTGAGCAAAACAGATGTCCTGACCTTTATAGGGAACATTAGGGATTTCATCATGGCCTGAAAGGTCAACTGGAGACAGAGAGTGAAAGTCTTGGTTTATCGCCTTAGATATTTGGATTCTGTTTGGTAAAGAATGCAGTACCAACATCTCTGAAGAACTTTTAAAGGGTCAGAGGGAGATAAAGAGAGAGAGAGTTGGGCATTATTTAGTGGCACTATGGAGAAAAGAACCAGAGGCAAGTAAAAATTTAAGGTGTTCTCACACTTCAGTGTGTATCAAAATAACCTGCAGGGCTTGTGAAAACACAGATTGCTGTGCTCTATTCTCAGAACTGAGGATTCATTTTTTCTAGAAAGAATTTGCATTCAGAGCAGTTTCCAGGAGCTGCAGTGTCTGAACTCTATTTTAAGAAGCTGTAAGATACAACCAGAACTCTTTGGTACTGGGACTGGTTTAAAAGTCTATTCAGAATTCTGTGTATGAGACATGTGGCCTGTCATAGTGTTAGTATTTTTTTAAATTTTTGTTTCGTTAAATAACTAACCAAAGTTTAGTTTGTTTTACAAAGTTATTGATAGTTGAGTTTTAGGCATATAATATTCAAACTCCAAGCCCACCATCATGGGAGTGTCAAGTCCCATTACTAGTTGCTCCCTTAGGGCTAGTTTTTAAGAAGTCTGGTCTCTAAAGGACAGAGTGTGACCTGATACATTTACAGTCCTGAAGCTTTCAAATTTATTATAATCAAAGAGAAACACAAATGAATGCTCCTAAAGGGTTTCACCAGCTTAATTTTTTTTTAAGTAAGCTTAAGGCTTATGCCACTAAGAAGGTTTTATGGTCTGGAGTGGAAAAAGAAAAAAAGAAGGTTTTATGATCATTTCATTTGAAGCAGAGATTTTTCTCCTGTTCTTGTTTATTTGCTGCTTGCATTTGTTTTCAAACTGAAAATGATCACTCTAATTTTCATTTCATTATAACCAAGGTATCTCTTTTTTGTAGCTCCATTGTTGTGCGATTGAAATGGGTTTCATCTGCTGAGTGTAGGGGAAAAAAAGGCTTTAATTGACATAATTAACTCTAGGGTGGTTACCCTGGATTTAAAAGAGGCAGATGATTCTTCTAGAATGTAACAGTATTGCCTTATATAGCCAAGCATGCTGTGTTTAATAATGAAGGTGGTTTGGGGAAAATTTTGTGCTCTTAATTAGGAAGGAGATGAGGTAGCTAGCCTTCTGTTGGCAGGAGTCTTAGGACACAGGATTGTAATTGCAATAAGTATAATGGGATTACCTCACACAGGAGACATTTTTCTCACTAAAGGGGACACAGCGTCTTCCCTATTAACCTGTGCTAATGTGTGCTTGTGTATATGGGGGAGGTGAAGGGAATTGAGCACATAACTTTGAATTTTTTCCTATGTGTGTTGTGCATATATGAACAATGAAAATGAGAAGTATAAATAGTTGCATCTTTCAGATATTGTGCTTCAAATAGAAGGGCAACTGAGAGTTGTCTTCTATGAGACAGTACATTCAAGGTGCTATAAATGATGCTCAGAATAAATATAAATATATTGTACTGTTTTAAGCACTTAATGTGATTGCCTAATGTTGGTGCTCATAATGTTTACTAACACAAAATAATTATTACAGTAGTCAGTGTAAATTTCTCCCAGGTATAGAAGTAGCTATTGAATAGATATCATTAGTTGCAAGTACTTTAAAGCTTATATAGAACTTTGTATGTATTTTAATTTAAAATTAAGATAGTTTTGAGTTAATTAAGCACTGGAGACCTCATCTGAAATACCAAATTATGTAATTACTTCCACTCTCCTGATTCTGTTTCTATTCCTTCTTTCTTTGTTCTCCATCTCTCTTTAAATAATTTAATCTCAAATCTTTATACATGTTTATACATGTATATACATCTTTCTATATCTTTATACAAGTTCTAAGCAATATGTAAGGTACTTCTACTATGCCTAGATTGGTAAAAATAGAAATTTTACCTTCAAGGAGTTTACATTTTACTATAAGAAGAAGTGAAAAATCACCACATCACTAACATTTTTAATGGTATGAATTTTATACCATCTGTGTATGTTTGCAAATATTAAGTTATTACATATTTTCAAATGAGCATTTTTCATCCTAAATTTTATATGTTTGGCTTTTTTTTTTTTTTGGTTTTTGGGTCACACCCAGCATCGCTCAGGGGTTACTCCGGGCTCTACGCTCAGAAATTGCTCCTGGCAGGCACAGGGGACCATATGGGATGCTGGGATTCGAACCACCATCATTCTGAATGAAAGGCAAATGCCTTACCTCCATGCTATCTCTTCGGCCCCCAAATATATTATTTTAATAAAAGTTCAAAATCAATTTTTAGCACCTAAAAAAAAAAGAAGTGAAAAACCAAGAGATGAAGGAAGGGGCCGGAGAGATAGCATGGAGGTAAGGCATATGCCTTTCATGCAGAAGGTCATTGGTTCAAATCCCAGCATCCCATATGGTTCTCCCATGCCTGCTAGGAGCAATTTCTGAGCGTGAAGCCAGAAGTAACCTTGAGCACTGCCGGGTGTGACCCAAAAACAAAAACACCAAAGAAAGGAGATGAAGAAAATAGTTTTAGCCCAGGTCTAAACAACACTTAATGGAGAGAATGACCATAAGAATGGCTATTTTGTTGGGAAGAACATGGGTTTACAGCATTGCCAGAAAAGGAAAAAAGGAAAAGCAATTAATAAGATTCTATTAGAGAAATAAAGTACATTTATTCTGATCAAAGAAAAAGGAATAAAGGGAAAGTGCTAAGCTTGCATCTGGAAAAAAAGGTTGAGTCATATTGGCTAAGTTTTGTATATATGGTATAGAACTAGATATTAATTCTTTGAGAAGATGTAGATGTTTTGTAACTAACTTAGAGGCCTCTTATAAAAAATGAAATAAAATACTGACTATGAGTATGTCCTCAGATCAGGCTTCAAACTAAGGCTTTAGTTTATTGTTTAAATTTGAGGAAGTTGTTCAATGCAGTGCTTTTCAATGTCTTTTCTATGGACTGCTCTTAGTCTATGGTGTAAAAATGTTGAAGATTATTGATACATAGTATACACCCCAAGTATCTTTTCTCTAAAATATAATACTTATTTGAGGTTAGAGAGATAGTAGAACTAGTTGAGAGCTTTCATTTCATATGGTTACCTCTGAGCACTGCCATGTATAATCCCTGAGTGAAAAGTCAGTAGTAACCCCTGAGCACTGTCATATGTGGCCCAAAGAAGCAAAACAAAAAACTGATTATTTCCTTATTGCTATATGCAGTACTACATTGTGTTGCATATGTAAATTTCTTAATACAACAGTAGATTTTTTTCTAAATCAGTATTTCCCCCTATTTTTCTATTTATGCTAAGAGAAGTTTAGGTCTTTATATAAGACTACAAAAAATAGATTTTTAATTTGAGCATATTGAGACTTATAATATATTTAGGATTATAAAAAGTACGACAACAAAAATATCAATAAAGAACCAATATGTAAATATTTAAATAAAGCATGTACTCCATGATAATCTGTTGTATAAATCCCATGTAAAATGCTTTTGTGGTACAAGTGAACAATGCACTCTGATAGTCCATAATGTCAAAACAAATTAATTTTGCATCATAATGTAGCTGCAAAAACAATTTGTCACAGAGCTTGGCCTTTATCTCAAGACAGAAATGGACAATAACACAATTTTTCTGTGTGTTAACCATTAGCATAATCCAAAAAAATAGACTACCATATTATATGACATAGAGAATATTACAAATACAGAGATTAAATTTATAACTTCCTATGGTTTCTTGGAGAAATTGCAATATAATATATTTTTAAATCATAGAAAACAATATAGCTTAAATATCAGTAAAAAAAAAAGCATGGCATGGTCTTATAAATTCTAGTATTACTTTAAGAACTTGAAAGAAAGCAGTGAGAAAAGAAGAGATCAGAAGAAACTTGAAACTTATAAATTCAAGAAGGTCAAGCATCTAGAGCATGTGCAGCATGGTAGATTTGAGATGTGTATGTGTGGAGTACCCAAGTGACTGGATTTAGAAGAGAACTTAATGCAGAGTCTAGATTTTCAAATTGGTCTTGAAAAGAAAAGTGGGGAGAGAGGAATTGATTGATATACCAGTAAAATGTTTTACTTTGGGGAGAAGGTAGAGAACAAAAAAGGAAATGGCATTTTTCTGTTTTGAGGAGAATTGAGGAGACACTATGCACCAGTTATGATACTAAATGCTGTCCATGTTTGGTCTCATGTCATCTTCACAACCTTCATACTATTTTAGGGACAGATATATTTAACTCATTTTTTAAAAAATTGAATAGCAGCTAGATAAATAGTTCAAGGAACTAAGCTCAGACTCGGCATGTGGTAAGTTCAAGTTCAATCCAGATATGCAGTTTCCCCAGAACTATTGGGAGAGGCCCTAAACACTGCTAAAAGTGGAGGGCGAAAAAACAGGACAATAATTGAAAAGAGAGAGTCACTGAGGCATGATTTATGCAATTCAAAGCATACAATAAAGGTGAGACTAAAAATTCAAACAAAGTAGGCATACTTGGAATGTTTAAATTCAATGTTTTCTTTTCATTTTAATCTTTATTATTAAAGTACTGAGATTTTAAAACCTTTAATAATTGTTTCATGCATCTATTATTCCAGCTCATCATTCCAACATCATGCCATATCATTCCAACACCATTGCCAGAGTACCTTGCTCCTTCTTCCAAGGCTGCCAGGTCCCCTCCTTTTCAACTCCCCCTTCATCAAGCTCAGTTTCTTGAATTGCCTGCTATTCGATTGTCCTTGATTCTTTGTTGCTACCTTACTGTATAGCTATAGTCCCACATATGAAATAGATATACATCAGTGTTTTCACTAAACTCCATTATATTTTTCCTTTCTTACATCATGCAGTAATTTATTATTGGGCTGTAACTGTGGGCAAAACTTGAAACTTGAAAAAAAATGAAACTCTATTCTTGTTCTGCACTAACTAGTAGTGTAATTCTGGAAGTGACATTTTGTGACTATTTTCAACACTGTTAAATAGGTTTCTATGAGGATTAAATATGTTCAGAGTGGCCAGCTAGGACCTTCAGTAACCATTCAATCAGTGTTTATTGAGTCCTAATATATATTTCAATAATTAACAGACAATTATAAACTATTATTTTCTGTTATCACTGAACCACAAAGATAAACATTTGGTATTATTTAGGTTTTTAGTTATTTGTGTATATGTGAAATACTCTAAAGATAATGAATACACTATTAATCATAACAATCAGTGTTGAAGGTGCAGTAACTTTGACTATCAAAGCTATAAACAATAGCACTATTTTAATCTTCTTACTTACACTACAATAACAATTTTGAAGAAGAAATAAAGATCAAATCTTATCATCATAACCTTAATTATAATAGCACCTTGTACTAATCTTATATTAAATATTATGATAATGTATATAATCTTTTATTTAGTTATAATCAAAAGCACACATATATATATATATATATATATATATATATATATATATATATATATATATATATATATATATATATATATTGGTTTTTTGGGCCACACCCGGCGGCGCTCAGGGGTTACTCCTGGCTGTCTGCTCAGAAATAGCTCCTGGCAGGCACGGGGGGCCATATGGAACACCAGGATTCGAACCAACCACCTTTGGTCCTGGATTGGCTGCTTGCAAGGCAAACACCGTTGAAAAGCACATATATTAAAATGACTCCTCTACCTATTTTATAAAAATGATAAGTAAAGCTTAAAAAGATTAAGTGATGGCAATAGTCAGATATTGAAAGTGTCAGATAAAGATCTTAATACACTTTATGTCTTATATAAACTATAAACCACAATCTTGGATGATATTACTTCCTTATTTAATACACTGTGTGGTTATGTCAGAGTTGTCAGCAATTCAATCTGTCTTACTTCAATTAGCCATTATTAGTAACCTTCAGCAGCAATTTGTGCTTTTTGCACTTAATTTCTCCTCCCCTTTTGCACTTAATTTCTGGTTTTTTCTTTAAATGACTTTAAAGTAGACTAATTTTACTGTTTCTAACCTCGAAGGAGAAAAGGTTTTGCTTCATATTCACTGAGAACCCAGAACACATATCTATGAAAACATTGATTTGCTTGGACAGATAATATAAGATTCAATTTCTTCTTGGTTGGGGAACATTTTTCTTAACAGCACTGAATGTTAGTCTTTCTCTCCCTGTCTTGCTAAGCTATACAAGAGTAATGACTTGAGGGTTGATTTTCGACTTGTATCTTGGAAAGGCTGAAATAGAACAAAGAGGACTAAAATGAGATTAGAAAGAGGAATATTGATGTCAAAAAGGTGGCATAAACTTTATGGCCATAGGAAACTTTTGATAATACCTATAGAATTTTATATTCAAAATTAAATATATTAAATAAATTAATAGTGAATAATTAGGTTCCAGATATTCAGAACAGTAATTAAAATATCAGAGAGGGGCCAAATGGATATAGAAGTGTTATGGCACATTCCTTGTATGTATTCAACTCTGGTTTGATCACTGACACTCTGAGATGTCTCAAGAATTGTCAGTTGTATCCCCAAAAGCCCTCAAAGACCCCTTGACAGGCAGTTCTGAGAATGACACATGACAGCTTCTGAGATCACTACATTTTTGAGCCATGGTATTTTAGTTTGTCTGCACAAGTTGACTCTTAAGGTTGTGGCACTGACCCATAAGAACAACACTTAGGATCCCCTGCCCACCTTCATAATCTGTATTATATATATAAAACAAGAGAAAAGAATTATAACAATAAAACAGCCACCATTTTTTGCCAGCTTAAGATTTAGTGTTCCTGAGCATTTAAAATATTCAACATGGGGCTGTAGATATAGCATAAGGTTGAAGACATTATCCTTGAGTTAAGCAATCCCCAATTTGATTTGCTGCACTGTAAATGTTCTCCCAAGCACCACTAGAAGAGATCTCTGAGTTCAAGCCAAATGTAAGGCTTGAGTACAACTAATATGCCCCACCCTTAAGAATAAATTCCAAAATAAAACAAGGGTGTAAAAAGTTTTTATAAATAATAAAATGGTTATATGCTATTAGTTCATTAGGTTTCAACACCTGTATGAAGTCAGTACACTGGTCATGGCTTAGAGAAGATAAACTAAGTTTAGAAGAACACCTAAACTGTCACCTAAATTTAAGTTCAGATCTGTCAGATTGCAGCATTTTGCTCATTGATTTTACGCAGGTGACCTGAAAGATTGAGCCAAATCAGAAGGGACAAAGAGCTTTCTGGCGACCACTGATCATATAAATATTTCTCCTAATTTTCAGATACATAATGACTTGCTTCCATGACAGAATTTTGACTACATTGATGCTGGCATGTACCACCAGTGGTACTTACTTAAAAGTAATTTAATTAACAAAAATTGCAATATCACTATGGCATGTTAAATTTGGAGTTTAGCAGTTGTTTCACATTGTTGTTTTCCTTTTTTTTTTTTTTTGGTTTTTTGGGCCACTCCCATTGATGCTCCTGGCTAAGTGCTCAGAAATAGCCCCTGGCTTGGGGGACCATATGGGATGCTGGGAGATTGAACCTCGGTCCTTCCTTGGCTAGCGCTTGCAAGGCAGACACCTTACCTCTAGCACCACCTCACCGGCCCACATTGTTGCTTTTCTTCAAAATACTTTCTTGATTCTTTTTTTTTTTTTTTTTGTTCCACACCCGGTGATGCTCAGGAGTTACTCCTAGCTATGTGCTCAAAAATTGCTCCTGGGTTGGGTAACCATATGGGACCTGAGGGAATCGAACCGTGGTTCATCTTAGGTTAGTGTATGCAAGGCAGATGCCCTACTCCATGTGCCAACGCTCTGGCTCCAATACTTTCTTGATTCTTAAATAAATAAAACTAATATAAATATATGAGATAATTAAACAAATTTTATAATGCCTTTATTTTATTCAGTTTATAATGTACAACATATCAGCAACACCATTTTGTAACAGACATGTTTAACTACTTGAATATGCTATATATACATATATGTTTCTATAAAGTTTACATTTTGAAATCTTTGAGCTTGAGAAAATAAACAGACAGATGCAAGTACATACTTTTACTCAAAGACAAGTCACCTATCCTTGCTACTACTAATCATTTTCCCAGAAAAGTTCTAACATATGACAATGGTACAGTATATTTTCTTAGACTAATATCTTAATTAAATAAAAGCTATATGTCTTTAGGTGTGTAGTAGTAATATGCAGTATATAATTCTTGCACTTAATATTAAATTTAGCAACAAGATCATGCAAAAGGAATTCAAAGGCATCTTATAGTGAAGGATGACCTTCACATTTTCATAAAATAAATTATTAATGTAGAGACATTAATTCTTCTCATACCCTACTTCTAAATAGCTTTTCCTATCCTGAAAAAAAGTCATGTTTATGGATAAATGACACATACTTTTAATACAGTTATAAAATAATCAAATATATAATTTGTATTTGTTTTGCATAATAGAATACTAAACATTTCATAATTAATCAAGGTATTAAAGCCTAGAAGAGGCAAGAAGCTATTCTTCAGCAGAATCCTGACTCAGTGAGATTATTTATAAATAAGCACAGAGTTTTAAACTCTCTTTTTCTTTCACTTCTTCCTTGTAATTACATAGATTCGTATTGATTTTATATTGCATTTTACATGCTTCAAGCAGTTATTAAAGACAACTCATATGATTTGCTCAGATACAATCAACGGAGGAAACAAATTAGCTTTATAATGCTGATAAATGTCAAAATAAACTCACAGAATGTATTTTACCACAAATCAATATGTTCGTTCAAGTCTATGTCTCAAATAGTATGTGCATCAAAAATATGGTCATTGATATAATCGAGAATACATTATTTCTTTTATTGCAATGCAGCAATGATAAAAAATAGAAATTTTAGATCCATGTTCCTAGAGGTTAAGTAGGCAATATTAATTGTGATCAATGATCACAAGAAAACAACAAGCATTTCTTAGGTCTTAATCTGAAATACTTTAGGTATACCCACTTCTTTTTGTCTTCACATAGCATTTTTAAGTTTTGTTATTCTTTGAGTATAGGTAATAATGTGAGGTAAGGAGACTTACTGTGGCCTATCATATATATAATGGCAATATGTCTTATAGTTAATAAAAGTAAAAAATTATCTTGCTGAGCCTGATCAAAATTGCATATGATTCATGTTTTCCACATGCAACAGAGGGGTGTTCTTATGGATTTGTTCTTATGCTTTATATCTGAAGTCATACTGATATCATTATAAAGAAATTTCACATATAACAGATGTTTTATACCAGAGTATAAAATTGAATCTCCCAGCAAGCTTTCAGTTGTTTTATTCTAAAAGAATGAGAATATTTGGGCTTGATTATACAAAAGACCATATCTGTCAAGGAGAAGGATAGATAAGTACAGAGGAAAGTTTACGGAACTGCACTCATCAGGGATAATCATATTCTTTATTTTCAAGTAAAGCCCCATTTGAGAGCTGATGTCAGCAGTTATTGATTGAGTGTGTCCTGAAAAACTGTGAACAAACGCTACATGGTGTTTGCCCAGTGTGGAGTCTCTCAAAATACACTGTAAATCTGAGAAGAGTGATTGGACTTGTATTGAACATGTATTTGCCATTCTCTTTTTCATGAATTCTATACATGTCTTTGGATGAGTATAATCATGGTGGTGCATTACATTTTGAATCTCTTTATATTTTTTCTATAAAACTGACCTGTCTGTATTTTAATCCTACTAGTTTGCCTGATAGCTTTCAAACATGTTGTCTATCATTCAAATGATTCTCCCTTTGTTTATGTTCATTTTAATTGGAGAACTCTTAGTTATTCCTTCTGACCCCTGGCAGTTACCACTGTGAAACTAGTAGTTCTATTTCCTTCTCAGTCTCTATTATGTACCTTTTAAATCTACTTTCCTATGTGATGGCACAAGGTGATCATAAGTAATAGGGTATTCTCAATTCTCAGAATTTCAATACTTCTGAGACAACTTGTCTAAAGAGGTTAAAGATTTATATAAAGCAAATAACAAAACAATTTTCAGGAAATAAAAGAGGACATGAGGAAATGGAAGCACATCTTTTGCTTATGGATTAGAAAAATTACCACCATTAAAATGACAATACTTTCCAAAACATGCTACAGAATTAATGCAATCCATATAAGGATATCCATGACATTTTTCAAAAAGATATATTAAACACTCGAAATTTATATAGAACAATAAATCTCCATGAATCCATAAAAAAATTGAGAGGCATAATTTTTCCACCTTCAAACTAAATTATAAAGGTGCTAGTAATTAAAACTTCCTGGTATTGGAATAAAGACTGAAACTCAAATTAATGGAAGTGATTGAATAGCCTGAGATAAACCCTGATATCTGATCAATTTTTTTGATAAGGAGCAAGAAATATGTTGTAGAGCAAGGAAAGCCTTTTGAAAGTGGTACTGGAAAATACCTAGTCTTTATTTGAAAACAAACAAACAGAAAAAACCCTGAGACCTCATTTTAATGACATGCACAAATGTCAAATAAAAATAGATTAAAGAACTTGATGTCATAAATAAACCATAAAACTTTATGTCATACATAAACAGAGAAAAAAATGAAGTAAGAATTCTCAAAGACATTGAAGCTCAAGGCATCATCTTGAATAAACCATGCAAGTAGAGCAAAAGATAAACAAATGGAACTATGTTAAATTAAAGACTTGGTGGGTCTCAAAGAAAATTATAAGCATGATGCAAAGATTGCCTAAGGAAAAGAATGGAAGAAATTATTCACCCAATAGCTACCTGATAAAGGGCTACCTAGATCTAAGACATCTAGGCACTGGTTTTATACAAAGAAAAAGAAAGAAAAAACATACAACCCAATAAAAAATGGCAAGAGATGATTAGAAATTTCTTCAAATATAGAAATTCAGATGGCCCAATAGGCCAATGAAAAAATTATTCACATCATTAATAATCAGGGAAATAAAAATTAAAACAACAATCCAATATTATCTTACACTACAGAGATGGGCACACATCAAAATGAACTTAAAAATATCAGTGCTCACACACTGATGATAATAATAATAATAATAATAATAATAATAATTTCACTGATGTTTGAGATGTCAACTCTTCAGGCTTTTTGAAATACAATATGGACATTCCTCAGAAAACTAAAAATTGAACTCTGTTATGACCCATCTTTCTCCTTGCAATATACCCTAGAGGTCCAAAAGTAGAATGCAGAAAAGGTGTCTGCCAATCCTGTTTATTGAAGTGCTATTTACAATAGCCAAAATCTGGAAACAACCCCAGTATAAAAATGTCAGTGTACATCAGCACAATAAAATACTATACATCTCTTAGGAAAAATGAAGTCATGACATTTGCTTATACAATGATTGGTATGGAGAGTACAGGTATAGACATAAAATGGTCACACTCATTTGTGGGATAAAATAATTACCATGTTAATAATACCCAAAGACAAAGGAGATTGAGGACCAAAAGAATTGGGTCCTTGCAAAGAAGCTTAGCACAAAGATCAGGGGAGTACCATTAGGGCAGAGAAGAAAACACTATGACTTTGAAGTTGGAAATGATCCCTCTAAACAAGAATTAGGTGCTGAAAGGAAGTAAAATGATATGCATGATAACACTTCAATAACAATATTGCAAATCACAGTGACTGAATGGAAAAATGAAAAAGTTAGAAAGAAAAAAATGTTTGTCATAGAAGCAAACAGGGGAAGGGTACGGTAGTGCAGGAGGGAAACTCAAGTTAATGGTGGTGGGAAATGTTCTCTGTTAAATGGATGGGCATTAGACTTTATATGAGTGAAACACAATCATGAACACATTTTTAACTGTGTATCTCATGGTGAATCAATGAAATATTATAAAAAAAGATACGAAGGAAGCCAAAAAATGTAAGGTGGTCTTGATGGCTGAGTCAGCCCTGGAGACCAATCTCACAGCGAGTGTGCTCAGATATCTGACAACAGGAAGTAGATTTAATGAGACATTCATATTCATCATTTTGTTACTTAATAGTTCAGTGAAGGTAGATACATTATTCAATGTTACTTGCCTAATTTGCTTCACCTAAATTTACTATCAAACACTTCACCATGTTATTGTATGTACCCTTCTTTACAACATAAATTTTCTTTATCTTTTGTATTGGTCTCACTCTTTCTTTTTGACTTTATCCAGGAGAATATCACATAATCCATAGCATTAATATTACCGGTATCCCTCAGTATATTTTTTAAGAAATCAATTAATAAAAATATGAATGATAAACAGTTTGGGGTTAGATAAATAATACATCAATAGGGTGCTTATCTTGCATATATCTGACCCAGAGTTAATTCTTGGCATCCATAGGGTCCCAATTCCCAATTAGGAATGCTCACTAACAGTCATGAATAAGCCCTGGCATAGCACTGAGCATTGTCCCAAAGCAAACAACCAAATAAAAATGAAAATAATTACCTGGGATTTTTGACAATTAAATAGGTATTTATTTCTTTACATAGTATATTCTTGGAGTAAGGTTTTAATTAATGTTGTATAATCATGATATCATCATCATGGTCACCACTAATATGTGTATTTATAATTGCACCTTCTATGGTATAAACTCTAATAGATCCAGTATAAAGTTATGAGATTACAGATGTGAAATCAGGAATTCATTCGTCTGTCCATGGTGACAGTTTTTCACTAATGGTGATATATATTCATTATGTAACTGCTTTGGAACTTTTATTTACCTTTTATTATATCAAATTCAGTTTAGCATCTGCAGTAAACTGAACAAAAGAAAAATCTCAAATTCTTATCCACAAATTTACAAAAAGTTTGTAATTAAAAGCAGTCTGTATAGGATTTCTGAAGTTAAGTTAGGGAATAATAAGTAGTAATTTTAGCACAATAATATATTAATATGACACTATGGACATTCAATTCAGAGTTTTCTGACATGATTTTTCCATTTTTATGTTTTTCCACTCAACAAATGAAAACCTGTATCCTTCAATTAAATAAACCACTGATCCCTAGATCCACAATTCATCAGTTTCTTATTAATTCTTTCATACCAATAGAAGAAAGAATAAGAAAAAAACATGTGACATGTTTTCTAATTTGTCTAAAATGATGAAAGAATCATTGCAGGTTTTTAACATTTTCAATGTAATTAATTGAATAAGTGTATGACTAAAATTAGATGGCCCATTGATTTCAATTATATTTTGTCATAAATATTGTTGTACATTATTGATGTATTCTGGCTCAACTAGTTATATATAAAAAGGTATATGCCTATATTTTATTCACAGAAAGACAATATATGTCCACATAACTAGTAAATGTATATTCATAAACATCAGCATATAAGGAGTTCTTGTGTCACAAACATTGCAAATGTGATAAATATTAATTTCTAGACTAGTATTTTGTCAAGGATTTTTAGAATCAGCAATTCCAGTTTTTGTTTTTTTGCCCTTGGAGCCTTCTAAGTGATAAAAATAAAAGTTGCAGTTTTAAATAGGGTCACTTTTATGTTGAAAGGTCTGCCAATAGTTTTTCTGCAGGGTATAATTCTGTTCTGATTATTAGGAAGATCTGCTTTCTGGTTTTATTTTTACTGTATATCTCTGGTATCCACAACCATATGAACCATATGCTTTACTATAACCAGCATCTCTCACTTTAAGTTTAAAGACTCAAAAAATAGAGTTTGGGGGCTCAGAGATGTAATACGGTTTATAGGAAACTCTCCTACACAAAGTTGGAAGTTGTTTATTCCCCTGTACTCTATATTGTTTCCTAGCTGATGAGAAGTGATCCCTGAATGCTGATTTAGATATACCACCAGATATGACACCACAATCCCAAACGAAATAAAAATATTGGCATTCCGTTAGTAAAATAATACGCAGGAATGCCCTTTGAATTTCAACAAGCCATTCATGTTTCTTAAAGAACAATGATTAGTGATGTGGAGCATTTTTTCATGTGTCTTTTGGCCATTTGTATTTCTTCTTTATCAAAGTGTCTGTTCATTTCTTCTCCCCATTTTTTGATGGGATTAGATGTTTTTTTCTTGTAAAGTTCTGTCAGTGCCTTGTATATTTTGGAGATTAGCCCCTTATCTGATGGGTATTGGGTGAATAGTTTCTCCCACTCAGTGGGTGGCTAATGAAAGACATTCTTGCAATAATAATTTTCAGACACAAAAGAGAAAAGAGCTGGAAGTTCCAGCTCACCTCAGGAAGCTCACCACAAAGAGTGATGAGTTTAGTTAGAGAAATAACTACATTTTGAACTGTCCTAATAATGAGAATGTATGAGGGAAATGGAGAGCCTGTTTAGAGTACAGGCGGGGGTCGGGTGGGGAGGAGGGAGACTTGGGACATTGGTGATGGGAATGTTGCACTGGTGATGGGGGGTATTCTTTACATGACTGAAACCCAAACACAATCATGTATGTAATCAAGGTGTTTAAATAAAATTAAAAAAAAATGAAAAAAAAAAGAAGAACAATGAACCCTTAAGGTTTAGGTACTTAAAATCATTTTCAACTGATGAAGTCACTGATATTTTTTTTTTATCTTTTGAATCAATTACTCAAAGATCCATTAAATTGACTGATAACCGTTCCAACTCACAAGGTTCTAGTAAAATACCTCTTTTTTCCCCATGCATACAGAAATTGGAACTTGAAATTCCTATGGGGAGTGGAGGTTGAAGCCAACAGCTCTCCAGTGTGCTGTGTCAGTCTGACATCCAAGTTTAAAACCTTTATTCACTTAGATTGAGGCAGTTAAACTCTGAACCTCACTTTCTAGCAGTAAAACAAAGATAATGATATCTGTTTCCTAGGTTTTTTCTAGTCTAGCCTTTGTCACTAAATTACTCTCTGCTCTTTCTGGACCCATTTTTTAATTCCATAAAAAACAAAATTACACAAAATAACTTATAAAGTCATGTGAATTCTCTAAAACCATAAATGTAATCTTTACAAAATAGAAAGAAAGGAGAAACTGAAAACTGGTTGAGGTGCGAATGCTGTCTTAATCTTTGGCATACTAGAGAGCAAAGGGAAGAAGTCGGTACAGAGGTAATATGTATATCATCCAATTTTAGAAACTCAGATTGTAGTAAAACTCAATATATTTGCATTGAATTATTGGAAAATAAATTTGAGGGCATGGTTTTGAAAATAACTATGAATAAAGAACTCTTCTACCGGTATTGATAAGAATGTGGAAAGAGAGGAGATTTTTATTGGATTCTTACCAAATGATCCTCATTTCTCAAGTGACATTATAAAAGCAATGTTTTCATGGCTCTATAAAACACATCAAGTAAAAATAAAAAGAATTTTCCATGTTCTTGTACTCAGAGTTTTCAAGTATTCAACTTCATTTAAAAAGAAAAGGAACAAATTAGGACTATATCAAATGAAAATGTTTCTACATAATGGAAGAAGTGGCAGCTAAAATCAAAAGACATTCTATTGAATGGGAGAAAATGTTTATATATAATACATCTGACAAAGGATAAATGTCTGAGACATAATATAAGGCACTCATAAAGTACAACAATGTAAAAACAAACAACTTATTGGAAAAATGGGAAAAGCTGAAAAATTACTTATTAAAAATGATGTATATGGCCAACAGGTATGTAAAAGAAATCAATCAAGATGTATATGAAAGAAATCAATTTCATCATCAATAATTATCAGAAAATGTATATCAAGACAACAATAAGTTATCATCTTTCACCAATGAAAATGTTCTATATAAAAAGGCCTACATCTACAAGTGCTAGTATGAATGAAGTATGAAAGAAACCATAATTTACTGGAAGAACAATTATCTGGCTCAATCTATATGGAAAATAATAGGGAGAGATATGTCTCAAAAACCACTCTCATTTCTATTTCTCTCTCTATTCACATATGTCTAAATTTATTTAGGCAAATTGCTTCATTAAATATGGACAAATATTAAAATAGAACTGTCATATGACACAGCTATTTTACTGTTATCTATACTTAAATATAAATACATTAATGTTATAATATACTCATAGATATTAATTGATATATTATATTTATATATTCAATGGTATATTTTTCACTGCAGCACTATTTTCATTGGGCAAAGATGAAGTTTTGAATTTCACTACAATGTGAATGTTACAGAGAACTTCATACCCAGTGAGATAAATTAGGAGAAATACACATGTTATTGCCAAAGAAAATCTGTGGTTGAAGAACCACCAGCATTTTAAAGGTCTCTTCTATTAATCAGGCACTCTGAAAGGTGTTCAATTTTGCAGACTAGAATAGAAGAGCAGCTACAAGATTATAAAGTAGTCATGTAAACACAGCTTTATAGTTTTTATTGTTTGCTTTTAAATTTAATTTTATTGAAACCATTGTGATTTACAAAATCCATCATAGTTGGCATCTATCATATTATCTCCTACTCAATGTTATTGTGGTCCCTTGATAATTCTTTATTAACCACTTTTTGATATCTTTTTTCTCCTGTTGATTAACTATACTGGATCCCTGGCTCATAGTTTCTCTATTTTTTGTCTCCTAGAAGAAAACTTCAAATTGTGGAATAAATTAATGTCATTGACTCCCATTTATTTATATATTTTAATATCTTTGACAAAGATTTAGCTCATTTGAATATGGCTGGCTTATAAAACATAAAATGAATCAGGGTCAATCCCACCATTAGTGAAGACTTTCCTCTAACATTCCCAGAGTATATCCCAACCAACACCCTTTTACCCCCAGCCTGCCTTATAAAAAGCCCATTTAAAGTTTACATTTTCTAGAATTTGGGTCTCTTGATTCCATTTTTGTCTTTGGCTTGGATATTTATTTCTGTCCTTTTTTTTTTTTTTAAAACTTCACCAATGTACCTGAGACTGCTTGACCCCTTGCCCACACCTTTTCATATTTGTGTTTCTGCTCTTTTACTCAGTTTCTTTCCTTCTCCTGGCTATAGTCTGGGCCAAGGGTGTTCAAGACACTCCCATTTGGACCATTGCATTTCCTCATGCAGTTTTCTAAATACCACATATGAGCAATATAATTCTATATTTATCTTCTTCACAAATACACACACACACACACACACACACACACACACACACACACACACACACACACAGAGCTTAATACATTTAGCCTAATTTGACATAGACTTGAGTAGCATCTGAGATCCTAGATGACCTTGCTTCTATGACATACATTATCCCTATCTTGGTGGAAAAAACAATTATATCTAAAACAATTCCAGTGTTGTATGCCTTGAATTGTTTGCCCAGTTAGTTCCCTGTTGAATTAAATATTATATATAAAATCCTGGATGGAGGTGAATGATGGTGAAATAAGTGGATGGGCCTTTCTCTGCCGGCTGGGCCATACTCCTGCAACTCCCGTCAGCGGGTGGGTCTCAGGGTTCAGGGTAGCCTCGAGGAAATAATCCACAGGCAGTCAGGTTTCAGGAGACATCAACTTTATTGAGGTCCTAGCCACCATATGTGGGTGACCTTTAGTCTTAGACCTTATAAACTCTCATCTGCTGCCCTTACATCTCTCTTCTTTCTGCCAGCCACCTCTCTAGCTGAAATCCTCTGTCTCCCCTCCCCCTGAATCTCTTTCCTAATCTATCCTCCCTTGCCCTTCAGGCAATCCCCTTTTGCCTCTCAAGATTAGCAAAACAGGAAGCCAAATACCCCTCCCAGATGTGGGCAGGTCTGCCTCTCAAGGTGAGCAAAACAGGAAATTGGGGTAGGGGAGTAACAGTTCCCCCATTTATATTTTAAAATGAATGAAATAGAAAGTCATTTGATGTATCTCTGAAGCCACAATAAGGGCATCCAAATGTAATAATATATCTGGAAAAATATGTTTGACAAAAAGCAATATCCTAAACTAGGCTAAGTAGGCCTTGAAGCCTTCTGATGATTCTCAGCTAGTCAGACTAATAGAGTTTGGGGGGCTCTATAGTGCTAGAAAATATAAAGTGCACTGTTGGGACACCACTGAGGCATCCAATGTTTCGCCTTGTGCTCTGGAGTTTTTATGATGTGTATCTGGCAATGCCTGAGTATGATATGCTGCCAGAGATCAAACTGGGTTGGTTTCATTGAACACAGAAAATTGAACTCCTGTAGTATATTTCTATGATCCTTAATATGTGTCAGTTTTCACTTCTCTGAACAGATATATTTAATACTTAGTCCATTTCCTATAGGATACAGGTTAAATTGCTTTTAAAGGTGTTGATATCAGGATTATTTCTTGTTGAATGTCATTATGGTCCCTTGATAATTCTTTATTAATCACTTTCTGATGTTTTTCTACTCTTGTTGATTAACTACCCTGGATCCCTGGATCGTTTTCCCCCTATTTTTTGTCCTCCAGAAGAGAAATTCAAATGTATGGAATAAATGAAAGTCATTGACACCCATTTATTTATATGCTTTAATATATTTGATGAAGCTTTAGTTCATCGGAGTATGTTTGGCCTGAAAAATATTTTCAGTTTATCTGAAAGTAATCCAGGAATATTCATTTTACAGAACTGCTTGATAAAGAGCAAACTGATGATGGTGGGCAATAGTATTGTGAAAAAAAATGGAGATTTTAGATATAGTTATGCTGCAAATTGTGTCTAGGCAGCTTTAGGAAAGTCACTTCTCTTAGGAGATGAGTGCCTGACCTACAAAATTATAGTGTTAGACAATTATAGTGTTATACATTTGAAATGATGATCTTAACTATCCAGTGCTATTAGAGATGTCAAAATGTACCTAGATAATCTTGTCTCCGGGTTCATTAGAACAGGTGAGATGAAACAAGGCATGTCTGAAAATTCTAGGGTCTTATCTAAGTAGAAAGATATAAAAAAATACACAGTTTCAGAGTTTTAAGTGAGATAGGTCAATTGATAGGTAAAGTAACATGCTTCAAAGAGAGCAATAGAGAGCAGGTGGTCACCTAAAGAGTCAGATGGCATGGGGGATGGGAACTATGGTCACAGCAGGCAAGCAGCAGAAAGCAGAAGAAGAATCCAGGAGCATGTAATGCATAGAAGTCAGAATCATGGATATCTTTCAGGGACTAGCAGGAGGCTGGCTACCTTCCTGAGTTCATGCACAGGGCAGAAGTAAAAAGGGGGAAAAGAATGAAGGATAAAGACAGGCAAGATGGCATTCCAGGTTTAGAAAGGCTGACATATTGGGCAGAGCTCCAAAAGAATGATCCAGGCACAGAGAAGCAGGGCAGAAGGTAAGTTCTCAGATCTGGGCCATCAGGTGGGGGCTGAGTAGAGAAACACAGAAAAAAGAACTAGGACAAAAAGTCAGGGCTAGACTAGTCAAATTAATGTTAACACTGAGACCTCATATTTCAGATACTTTTGAATCCATAATTTTGAGCAAGGCAGTCCATAGTAGTAATGTCTTCCAACCCTTAGCTGCCCACCTTCTAAAATAGTCTCTTCAACTTTACTGAAAATATACTGAATTTAAAGTATAATAAATTAAAAATACATTTTAGAAGGATAGCAAGGGATAGAAAATCTCAACATATTGTGATATATTTACAGAAGACATGTATGTGCCAAGCACATAGTTCTGAAGATGAAGGGGGAAACGGCCCAGAGTGAGGACAGGATTCCAGAGAAGCTCACTTAAAACAAAGCATTGAAGAGCAGATGGCCATTTGCCAGATGGAAGGATGGGACCCAGGCAGATGGGTAGAGAAAACTGTATTTGTATGAAGATGTGGAGTTAAGCAAGAAATGGATATGTTCTGGGATTTAGAAACTAAACATGATAATAACTAAGCCAGTAAAATAGTTGTCAGGGAGTAAAAAGGGAAGTTATAATTTTTTCAGAAACCAGATGGCACCAGAGTTTATTGTAATAAAGGAAACTCCCAGACACAAAAGAGGAGATGATGAGTACAAAGTGGTTGGCAACAATGAAAATGAGACCAATGCATTGCTGTGGTTCTTGCAAAAGCAAATGGAGAAAAATTTAACACTGTGAGAAAGGAGATAATTATGAAATGCTCATAAAACACAACCCAATAAGGTAACAATGATAGAGATTCAGGATTAGGAAATTAAGAAATCTAGGGATTTAGCCTTTTATTCTCAGTAAAGTATTATCTGACTTCTATACTAGAATATTATGTTCAATGCTATCCTCACTACATTCTCAGTCTCCAATTAACTTTATTTCTTTTTCATAATATATTTTGTCTAGTTTATTGCCTATCTTCTCCTTGCTAGATAAAAGAGAAAAGATCAAAGGGGAAAGATTTTTTCATTTAAGATCATGTTAATAAATGGATAGTACCCAAAACAAACAACAAAAATAATTAGATCTGCATTTTATTATTTACCAATCTTCTTATATTTTTATCTTTTTCTTTGTTCACTTATTCTTTTGGAGATTACTCCTGGTTCTGTTCTCAGAGAACATTCCAGACAGGGCTTGAGAAACTATACAGAGTGCTGACGATTGAACCAAGATATACTGTATGAAAAGCAAATATCTAACCACTATATTGTTTCCCCAGTCACTATTCATTTATTCTTTATTTCATAAATAAATTTGTGAATATAGTTTCTTAGCACTTTATAGCTATAGAGGACTTAGGTAATTGGGTGTTCAAATCTAATTCAAGAGTTCACAGCCTGGTGAAAGAAATAATGATCAGAGCATCAAAAGAAAATTCATTGATTTCATTTCTAATGGTTTGTAGTATACATGTATAAGTATACATGTATGTATATTTATGTTTTAATATTAATGAATTATAGTGATGCTTAATACCTTCTGTGGCTTCATGTATACATTTATTCAACATCACACCCACAGAACCCCTTCCCTTTATTCCCTCCCCCTTAATTTAACCACCATCCTACTCCATAGATTCTGTTCCAATGGCTTACTCTAAAGTTCTGTTGTTTTTCGTATTTTGTTGCTCTCTTAATATATATAATTATATCTGACATATTTGATATTTTTCCTTTGTCCATCCTTCTTCTGATTCACTTCTCTCAGCATATGATTTAATTCCATCCATATAAAAGTAAATTACTTGCATATATATTTGTTATTTTATTTAAATTATTAGACAACAATTATGTATTTGTTGTTGGAAGGTATTTCTATTCATACACTGTATTAAGTGATGTGGGTTTAAACAATAATTAGAGAGGCACTAATATGTGTCCTTATTGGTAATATACATTAGTTGAGAAAACACCCAAAAATTTTTGCTGTGAAGTACAATGTAAAAGTGGGGGAAGGGCACTAATATCTCTCAACAATAAGGACAGCTTCTTCAAAGATATAATATGAGCTTCACTTGAAAGGTTAAATATAAATTAAGTATTGGGGGCTGGAGCTGAAGTCTAGAGCCTAGATGGATAGAATAACATATATGCCTCGAGACAACAAAGGCATGTCCAAGAAAGAAGGCCATTGTAGATGAGTGCAAAAGATAAATCTAGATAAACATACAGAAACTATAATATACAAAATCCCATATATTACACATAGGACTTGCTTCTTTTCAGAATTATAGGATTTCTATAAAGGTTATACATATTGGAAAGTCATAATAAAATCTCACATTTAGAGAATGTATCTGATGTATGTGAAATGGACAAATTGAAGGATCATATTAGATGCAGCAATGTTACAAACAAAATTCAGAATACTAAGAAGTTCTCTTTTTGAGATATTAAAAGAAAAGTTGGAAAGGTAACTTTTGACATTGACTTTGAAAATGTAGAATTTGGATATTCATGCATAGGAGTTATGAATTATGCAGGGTGTTTACACCAGGGTATTTATTATGTCAGGGAAAACAGCAAAGCAAATTATTTTTGCTTAAAAATTGTTAAGCAGATAGAAAAATAGAGTGAATCTGCAAATATTTCTATATTATCCTGCTGGAATTTTATTGCAGAAGAAATAACAGTTATTGAAGCATCTTATGTATTTTAGTACCTATTCATTTCTATATTTATGGAAGTTAGATATATGGCAACATGTAGAGAAATTATAAAGATGATTAGAGGAAATGTGTAGAATTAGTTGTGTAACACAAAGACTAGTTAATGCTGGTTATGGATAAGATGCAAATGATTTTCTGAAGGTAAAAGGAACAAAATTAGGAAGCTAGTAGCTGCCTGGGAACTTGGCGGCGTTTTTAAATATTTTAGGATTGACAATGCATATTTTAACTTGTTTAGTAAATATTTTGAGATAGTTTATGAATATATTTCTTTGGAATGCAGAACAGTAATAAAATGATATCATGTCTATATACCATGGAAGTGATGTCATACTTTAGCTGGTTTTGTGTGTCTCCCAAGTAGATGGGGTTTTAAATGGTAACCTACTAAAAAATATCTGTACATTCCATTAGCAATGAAGCAAAGCATTGGCTTCTACAAAGAGAAAAATGAATTTAAAAATGGTAAAATATTACATCTTTATGTTTAAATAAAAAGACATACTGAGGGGCCGGAGCAGTGCGGTGGAGTGGTAAGGCCTTGCCGGTGCTAGCCTAGATGGGACCTGGCGTCCCATATGGTCCCCAAAGCCAGGAGTGATTTCTGAGCAAATAGCCAGGAGTAACCCCTGAGAGTCACCAAGTGTGCCCCCCCCAAAAAGAAAGTCAGACTGAGAATATTATTCTATGAGAGTTCATAGTACAGAAAGAACAAACAAATAGAAAAGATTTTCTCACATTTTTGTATAAAGTTTATGATAAGTTTCACCATACATGATTTTGTGAATTTGTATTGACAATTTTTTGATAAAGGACTAATCATTACATTATTTAAAAGTTAAGCCAATGCTACTAAATGAAAGTGCCTTGGGCTGAAATTATAAGAAAACTTTTGAGTTTATCTTTACCTTTTAGTTATATTCTATGCTAATTATCATGTAATATTTTTGTGTTAATGTAATCTCTGCCTTGCCTGTGTTATAAAGTTGTGGAAATAAGGTAAATTGATGTACTTGAGTATGATACCAAATACTATAAGTCATAAATTTGGTGATGGGAATTCCCCCGATTCTATGTAAATATGTCCCTAAAATATTCTGTGAAAGATAAGTCAATATGGTCAAAATAAAAATTTATAATTAAAAAAATACAATTTTCAAACTTAAAAGATAGAACATGGGTTACTACATGGGTAGGAATAGTGAGACTGTGTATGATTAGTATTTCCAACATGCAAAGCCTTCCAAGAAATGGGAGTTGCCTAGAGGCCCTAAAGCACTTCTTGGTTGTCCCTGCACCATAGACCTGTGCAGCATTGCATCCACAAACTAGGCTTGAAATACAAGTGGCCTCTTAGCCAGTGAACACCACTTGCCAGGTCCTTACCTGAATATATATAATTTTCTTTTTAAACATTGTGATTACAAATATAATTGCAATTTGGTTTTAGTCATACAAAGAACACCCTCTTCACCAGTGCAACATTCCCACCACCAATGCCCCCTTCTGCCTCCTCCCCCACCCCCTGCCTGTATTTGAGACAGACATTCTACTTCTCCTACTCATCAACATTGTCATGGTAGTTGTTAGTGTATTTAAAAGTATATAGACAATTCTAAAAGCCAAACAAAAATTCTAAAGTTCACCATAGTGTTTATACATTGTGGTTATCTTTTTCATATGTATTAATTAAACACAATTAAAAGAGGACTGCTATGAAATGACTTTATTTAAAAAAAAATATATATATATATAGTTAAAAGTATACTATTTATTTGGATCAGCACCCCAAATAACACTATTGTAAAACACAAATATTAAAGCAAGAGTCTAAATATAATTCCATTATATATTTTAATCTCAGACATAAATTATATAGGTATGTTTATTAAAGTAATAGTATATTAATTAATGGTGCCAATAAAATACTTAAAGAATCTATTATAAGAGTAAGAAAATAAAATATTTCTCCATTTACAGCTATTTATAGGGTTCCTATCTTGCATTAGGCACTGCTAAACTCTGAGCAATCAGTAGCAAAATGAGAAGAGTTCCTATCCTCAATGAAAATATGACATTAAGAAATTATTGCAAAAGTAATTCCAAGTGCTTAGTGTGATAAACCACATGAAAATAAAGTAGGGGGTGTGCAATAGGAGTATACATGTTTCTACCCTTGAGAATGTTTGGATTTTCTTAGTTGTATCTATACTCAATGCTGGTTCATGTAGATATTTGCTGCTATTGATAGAAGAAAAAGACCAGTTTTACCTAAAAAGTGGCCTTTTTCGCTATCTGACTTAATCTCATCAGATCCATCCTTTACTCAACTATAGATGACATAGAACTAATAACCTGGTAAGCAGTTAAGAGAATATAATGAAAGAATGAAGAGATCTCTGTTTGCTTGGCTCATGTGCACCAAGAAGGTGAATTGTTTTAGGCAAGAAGAGAAGATGAGGACAGAAAGAAGAGGAAAGGGAGAAGATGGAAAGGGATGAGTTGGTGACAATGTGAATGATATTATAATTTCTGTGGCAGAAGCAAAATTAATCAAATATTTTACTCTTGATATTTAAACTAATATTTGGTTCCATAATAAGATAAATGTAAGATAAATAAGATAAAGATCAGACTATCATCCTATAGCAAAAACATTAGAGAAAGTCCTCAAATATCCTAAACAGGTATCTTAAAAATCTGCCTAGTCTATTTTTAGAACTATGTGCTAACAGAGTCCAGTGATTTTTAACAAGCAAAGGAGAGAGGAAGAAGTTTATTTTCAAATTCTGGCCTGTTCTTTTGATGATAAGGCAGAGGTGATGCTTAGATTTCTAGATAATAGTCAAGGATCATTCCTTGTTTGTGAAAATACTGAAGCATGATTGAAGAACATACTCCCCACTGAGGTCCTAAATCTTAACCAGGATAGTTGAGAAGTGAAAAGAGGACTAGGTCAGAATCTGCAATCCTTTGCTTCTAACACTATGATGTGTGATAGAATTAATTCTTATGAAGCTGAGCTTCTTTGGTAATATGGGGATGAAACTCAATATAATTAGGCAGTAAATGTGTGTATCATTTTAAGAAGTGCCCATACCTCAGATAGACAGCATATCTTACTAAGGAGAGTGAATATTTAATAAAATGTGTGTGACTCTTTTTAACTAAAAGTGTGAACAGTAATAAATATGGTAATAATGTGCTTTCAACCTCATATTTTTACATCTAAATATTATTTTTCACACAAATCTTACAGTACTAGAATAATGCCATTTTTTGTGTATATTTATTTGGCCGTAGCACCTAAACAGAAATGCACAAGAGAATACTCAAAAAATTAACTTAGCTGTAAAAACTCTATTAGATTTGAAGAAATAAGAAATACCTTTTCAGGGCCAGAGGTCAACAGTTCTATGGGATTCGTCCAGTACAATGCACTTTATCTCCATGCTATCTCTCTGTCCCCTCAGGTGCTTTATAAACTAAAAGATTAATATCCCTCAAGAAAGGCCTAATTAAGACCCCAATTAAATAATTTTTAAGAACCCTTTTTTCCATACCACCACTAATTTTCTTGTTATAATATACATATTAAAAGTTGAAACTGTAACTGAGAAAGCATCACAGTTCTGAAAATTAATTCACTGTAGGAATCTGAATAAGAATATTAAAATCATCTTTTTATATTGCTTGTTTTACTGAAATTATTTAGAATCAGCAGTTAAGTCTGGATTTAGAAGACATATTATGCTTCATAAATTGGGCTGACTCAGAATATTTTACCTGATGTTCCGTATAAGAATTGTGTGAATCCACTGCCAACTCAGTTCCTCGGTAAAGTGTAAATGATACTTGTAGGTTATTTTGTCTCATTTCCCTTTTTTCTCACATTAAAGATCTAAGAAAATCTGTTTAACTGTACTTTTTAACATATCTTCATATGAGGATATAAAAATTACTTTAGTGTACAAGGAAATGAGTGTTGCAAACATATATACTAAGAATCTACATTAGATTTAGGAGTCTAAAAATCCTTATCTTTATACAGTACTTACCACTTTGAACAGTGAAAGTAAAGGGGTAAGGATGAAACAATTTATTCTGGCCTATAGGTCCTCATTAATATTCCTACAACTTATTTTTAAAAGACCCTAGTTTGTTAGCATGACCTCCAATGTTTCTTTAATAGTACTACTAGTATCTGTTTGTTCTTTTACTTTTCCTTCACATTTAATTATTTCTTCTTATATATATATATATACACATATATACATATACATATATATAATTATTAAGAAACTTTGACTTACACATTAATAGTTTCAGGCATACCAGAAATTTCAACCATTTTGGAAAGCAATATGAACACACATGTCAGAAAAACTAGAATCTATATGATCCTGTAACCCATCTTCCTTTACAATGTTGCCTTCTAGTTTCTTCGTTGTTCTTCCAGCCACACTAATTCAGTTCCCTTTTTCAAACATTCAAACTTTATCAAGTGGCCAATACTCCCTCTGCAGGTGATCTCATGAATCCATAATGATTATCCTGGGAGACTTTTCCTTTTTTCTCTTGAGTCATATGAATTACAATTACAAAGTTGTTCATGATTGAATTTCAGTCATACAGTCTCCAATACCCCTTATCAGTGCATAGTTCCCGACACCAATGTCCACAATTTCCCTCCTACCCATCCAGTTCTCTCCTCTCCCCTGCCTGCCTCTGTGGCAGACATTTTTCTTCTCCCTCTCCCTCTCTCACCCACTCTCTTCTACTCTCTCTGATTCTCTCTCTCTCTCTCTGATTCTCTCTCTCTCTCTGATTCTCTCTCTCTCTCCCACCCCCTTTCTCCCCCCCTTCTTTTATTTTAGACACTGTGGTTTGCAATATTGTTTCTGAAAGGGTATCATGCATATCACTTTCTTTCATTTCAGCACTCAGTTCTTACCTAGAGTGATCATTTACAACTATCATTGTGGAGACTTTTCATCCTTTTAATTCTTAATGTGTGACACCAAAGCTTTCTATCATCTGGTTAAAAGAGTTGTAGCAATGGGCCGGGCGGTGGCGCTGGAGGTAAGGTGCCTGCCTTGCCTGCGCTAACCTAGGACGGACCGCGGTTCGATCCCCCGGCGTCCCATATGGTCCCCCAAGAAGACAGGAGCAACTTCTGAGCGTATAGCCAGGAGTAACCCCTGAGCCTCACAGGGTATGGCCCAAAAACAAAAAAAAAAAAAGAGTTGTAGCAAAATACTAAGAAATACTTCATATCAGAAATGTTTTAAGTAGCATCACTTGGGTTTCCATAGTTTCTTTTTTTCTAATTAGAATTCATTGTTACTAATATATCATACCGAGAAAGAGTTCATTATGTGTAATTGATTTTTCATCAAAAATTGTGATTCATTTGCCTCAGATGACAGTATAACTAGTGCTAGTTTCCATAAATTGAAATATATTTAAAGAAATTGAATTAATGATCATTGTAATGTATACAATCCAGTTAATTGTATCAGTCTCTAAAAGTACAGAAGTCTCAGGAGATAGTACATGTATGGCACATGCCTAGTGTCTGAGAAGCTCTGAGTTTGTTTTTCATACTGCATGACCTTGTAAATACTGTACGTCATAATAAAAGGTAAATATTATAATAAACACAGGTAATAATGAAATAAATGTCTGTTCTTTGTTCTTTCAAATCGATGTGAAATCTTAAAATTTTAACAGTAAAAATAAAGGACTAAAATAGTTCACAAGGCTTTTTGACAAGGCATGATTTGACCTCACATTATTTTCTGCCCAGAGTCTTTTGCAGAGTAAATGCTCACTGGGACCAACCTAGCCTCTGAAAAGACTGAAAGAAATCACCACCTACTAATTATTTTATAACTATTTAACATAACTAATTCTTTTTTCCTGTTTCAAAACTAAATTTCTCTCTACCAAATAGCAACAATCATAGTAAAAGGTTAAAAATTGTGATGTTATAGCAACCTTAACCCAAATTTCCCTCTTTTGCTAGACTTTTGTTATCTTTTGAGTCTTTTTTTTTTTTTTTTTTTTTTAACCATGCCCGGTGAAGCTTAGAACTAACTCCTGTCTCTGCATCTTTGGCAAGCACAGGTGGCCATAGTGGGTACCAAGAATGGGACCTAAGACAACAAGTGCCTAAAGCAAATGCCCCACCCACTATATTTTCTTTTTTTGGCTGCGTGCTTTGAGTACTTTTGAAAAAAGTTATTCTTTTTTTGTTTTTGCTTTTTTTGTTTTTGGGTTACACCCGGCAGCACTCAGGGGTTACTCCTGGCTCTATGCTCAGAAAATCACCCCTGGCAAGCACAGGGAACAAATGGGATGCCGGGATTCGAACCACCGTCCTTCTGCATGAAAGGCAAACGCCTTACCTCCATGCTATCTCTCCGGCCCTAAAAAAGTTATTCTTTATTTTTCTTTTTTGCTTTTGTTTTTGTGCCACCTTCAAGAAGGCTTGGAGGTTACTCCTGCATCTTCACTCAGAAATTTCTCCTGTCAATGCTTGGAGGACCATATTTGATGTGTGGAGGATTGAACCATGGTCAGCAGTGTGCAAGGAAATTCCCTACCTGCTGTGCTCTTGGTTCTTGGTTTCATTCTTTGTTTCACTCAAGATTTTATTCTTGATTATTTTGAAAATTTTATGCATTAATGAGGTACCCAGTTACCAGATAAGAATCGATAAAGATAAACTTCTAATTCTTATGGATTAATATTTTTAGAAAAAGTAGGGCTAAACTTGTCACTGTTTTTGTTTTTTTTTCTTGCTCTGTGTTTATGGATCACTTCTGGAAGAGCTCAGTGACCATATGTAGTGCTAGAATTGAACCCAGGTTGCTTATATGCAAGGCAAGTGAATATAGAAGTGTATAATCACACTTCCATGCATATTTTATTTTTGAGGGGAGTCTTTCTTTCTTTCTATCTTTTTTTTTTCATTTTTGGGCCACACCCAGTGACACTTAGGTGTTGCTCCTGGCTATATGCCCAGAAATAGCTCCTGGCTTGGGGGATCATATGGGGCGCCGGAGGATCGAACCGTGGTCTGTCCTACGCTAGCGCAGGCAAGACAGACGCCTTACTGCCTGCACCACTGCTCCGGCACTGAAGAAAGTCTCTTAAGTAGTGTTCAGGAAGCCTGACTGTATCACCAAGGGACCTCCATACTACACCCAGATATGTTATGGAGACCACCTGCTGCTGGGGATCAAATCAGGGTATAAGAGAGGAGCTATCAATTTCTGAAAACATATTTTATATAATACAGAGAAATGAAGTTCAAAATAGAAAGAACTACACAATATTGTCAAAGGATCCAGAATTGTAAAAACTGGAGAGGATATAGAAGCAAATAGTTGTTACTAAAGCCAAAGTAGTTATTATCCATTAAGCAAAAAGTGGAATATTTGGGGAAGGGCACTAAATAAAACATTTCTTCAAACCACAATTATATTTTATACACATAACTTCCAAATAAAATGTTTCTAATTATAGATAAACAAATACATAAATGATTTTGTACACATATTTGCAACTTAAGATTTTGTTTGCATTTTATTATTTCTTTAGAGTAGACTCCCAGAATGAAGATCAATGGGTCAAAGATATTAATATTTTTAGCAACCTTAATCACAATGATTTAAAGCCAAGTTTGTCTAGAATGTTTTTTTCTAGAGTATATTTAACAACCTACATATTGTTAAATTAGATACCAAGAATTTTATGTCATGTTATATTGCTAATTCACGAGAATGCTTGACTCCCAAAATGTTTCTATTTGTAACAACACTATAATTTGAAATTGCCATCCTTAAGTTACCTTAGTAGAAAATTATTTTGTATATTTAGAATGTAATTACCCTATGTTTAAAAACTCTAACATTATAAGAAAGCTTAGTAGAATTGAAAATGTAATGCCTTGATTAAAAATGCCCAAGACGGGGCCGGTGAGGTGGTGCTAGAGGTAAGGTGTCTGCCTTGCAAGCGCTAGCCAAGGAAGGACCGCGGTTCGATCCCCCGGCGTCCCATATGATCCCCGCAAGCCAGGGGCAATTTCTGAGCGCTTAGCCAGGAGTAACCCCTGAGCATCAAATGGGTGTGTCCCGAAAAATGCCCCAAGACAGTGTCAGCTATGTAGGAAGTAATTTGGGGAGGGTATTTTACCTATTTTATCTATTGTTAAGATACTTCATCTTTCTTGCCCTAACCTAGGACGGACCATGGTTCGATCCCCAGCGTCACATATGGCCCCCCAAACCAGGAGCGATTTCTAAGTGCATAGTCAGGAGTAAACCTTGAGATTCACCGTGTGTGGCCCACCAAAAACAAAAAAAATAAATTAAAAAAACAATAAATAACAAAAATTAATGTAGCATATAATATTTTGTCTATCGTACTGAGTTTACATTATTTACACTGGTGGAGAAAAGTGGGGTCTTGGATGATGAGTGTGGAATGATTGATGCTTGCATGAAAAGTATGATTATGTATTGCAAATTTCTGTACTTTAATAAAATTGAATAAAAATAAATAAATTTTAAAAATAAAATAAAGACAACCAAATGGTGTTGTTGAGAATATTAAAGGCAAACTGCTTAGATCAATGTCTGGCAAATCTTAAATATGCGGTATCATTGTAAATGCCTTACTATTATAAAATTAAACCAAAATGGATTCGGTCTCCACACAAATAACATTCCTGTAAGAACATAGTTAGAAAAATTCTATATTGTCAACCAAAAATACAGATATCGGTCTATTCCTTCATGATCATTTGCTTACTAGTCTCCTAAATGTTATTTGTCTTGAGGAGGTATATAGTATTTAGGGCTTATTCTGAGTCAAAGGGAAAATAAACCATGCTGATAACTAATCATTCACTTATTTAAATGGTGAATTCATGAATGAACTCTACAATGCTGGCTCTACAGTGAACACCAGGGCTACTATCATATATGAGGCAATAATGTACAGATGCTAGGGAGAAAAAAGTTATCTAACACTGAATGAGGAATCAGAGAATATTATAGGATCAGATTAACTGGAGGTCCAAGTTTCACTCAAGCCATCATTAAAATAAAAAAATAATATTGGGGTCAAGAGAATAAAGCAGATAAGCAATTTGTCTTGCACACAAAATAATTTGGTCTTGATTCCCCAGTATCTATATGATTCCTAGAGCATTGTAAGGAGAAATCCTTGTGTAGAGAGCCAGGAATATGCCTTGTGAATAGCTGGATGTATCCCCAAAACCAAAAGATATTTAGCACATATTAATGGATAAACCTCTATGAGATAAATATACCTAATTGATTCTTCATGATGATTCTGCTAACATCTACTTTAGAGATAAGGAAACAGATATTCAGACAGAATGGTTAACTATACTCCTTTTGCTTTTCCAGAAACACAGGAGAAATTTCATAAAATGAAACATTTACTTAGGCATCAGATAAAGGTCTCATCTTCTCCCTTGAGATACTATTCAGAATCCACAGAGAGCCCAATCCTAGTCAGTTAATTGTAAAGAGCAAACAGTTGCCTCAACTTTTTACTTCAAGTATAAACTAGAAATTTGAAGCTAAATTTTAAATTGGGCTTAAGGAAGAAACTATTCAAGAAAAAAAATCAGCATCTCTTCTGTGTGCCGTCCATTATGTTGCCTCAGAATATTAATTCGCTCTAGTGCACTAGTAAGTCCTCAGAAGGTATTCCTACAAATTCACATCATAATGGTATATGTTGCCTTGAGATTTTTCTGACATTATTGATTAACTTTTAGTGGGAAATATTTGTTTAACAACTATTTTTAAATATAATTTAGTTATTAGTTACCAAACACTTAAGAATTTTGAACTGGGTTATAAGTAAAATTAAACATTCTCTCTTTTGTCATATTCAACACTTTCTCCAAGAACATGATTATGTTATTAGATTCTTATATGACTCTTCAAAATTGTCTGCTTTATAATTTAATCAAATAATTCAAATTTTATCAATCTCATATGTGAAATGTATGTCTATCCTTAGATTATTATTTAGTAATACACATTGGCAAATAATTTTTAGAATTTGGCATATTATAGAAGCAGCATAATATATTTTTTAGTTCTGCTTAAATAAATATTGTTTTCTAATTTTTCTTACAGCTAAATCAAGTGACATAAATACTCAATATATGTGTGCTCTTAAATTTCACTCTTGTGTGAAATGAACCAGGCTATTGATCATAATATGGGAACAGGGTTAATGCATCATATTCAGGTCTAACTCTTAAACTCTTTACAATCTTCAGTGCATGCCTTAAGGTCTTATGTATTCCAATGATTTCAATGATATAATTACACAATAAATGAGTTTTCTTAATAGTATCTAATCATGCTTTAGGTAGCAAATGAGAAATAAACTGTCATGTTAACCCAAGATTTTGTGATTATATCAGCATCATATATTGTATTCAGAATAATATAATTTTATCATCTCACATAAAATGTTTAGAGAAATGTTTCTCTACATTCCTTCTTTCATTCCTGACTTTTTCTTTCTTCCTTTCTTCCTTTCTTCCTTTCTTCCTTCCTTCCTTCCTTCCTTCCTTCCTTCCTTCCTTCCTTCCTTCCTTCCTTCCTTCCTTTCTCTTTCTTTCTTTCTTTCTTTCTTTCTTTCTTTCTTTCTTTCTTTCTTTCTTTCTTTCTTTCTTTCTTTCTTTCTTTCTTTCTTTCTTTCTTTCTTTCTTTCTTTCTTTCTTCCTTCCTTCCTTCTTCCTTCCTTTCTTTCTTCTTTCTTTCTTTCTTTCTTTCTTTCTTTCTTTCTTTCTTTCTTTCTTTCTTTCTTTCTTTCTTTCTTTCTTTCTTTCTTTCTTTCTTCCTTCTTCCTTCCTTTCTTTTTCTTTCTTTTTTCTTTCTTTCTTTCTTTCTTTCTTTCTTTCTTTCTTTCTTTCTTTCTTTCTTTCTTTCTTTCTTTCTTTCTTTCTTTCTTTCTTTCTTTCTTTCTTTCTTTCTTTCTTTCTGTTTTTTTACTCTGTTTCATATTTATATGTATATTTTTATTTAAACACCTTGATTACATACTTGATTGTGTTTGAGTTTCAGTCATGTAAAGAACATCCCCTTCACCAGTGCAACATTCCCATCACCAATGTCCCAAATCTCCCTCCTCCCCACCCGACCCCCGCCTGCACTCTAGACAGGTTTTCTATTTCCCTCATACATTCTCATTGTTAGGATAGTTCGCAATGTAGTTATTTCTCTAACTAAACTCATCCCTGTTTGTGGAGAGCTTCATGAGGTGAGCTGTAACTTCCAGCCCTCCTCTCTTTTGTGTCTGAAAATTATTATAGCAAGAATGTCTTTCATTTTTCTTAAAACTCATAGATGAGGGGCCGGAGAAGCATGGAGGTAAGGCGTTTGCCTTTCATGCAGAAGGTCATCGGTTTGAATCCCGGCGTCCCATATGGTCCCCCGTGCCTGCCAGGAGCAATTTCTGAGCATGAAGCCAGGAGTAACCCCTGAGCACTGCCAGGTGTGACCCAAAAAAATCCACCAAAAAAAAAAAAAAAAAGAAACAAGGCCCTTAAAATAAAGCTGTTTAAAAAAAAAAAAAACTCATAGATGAGTGAGACCATTCTGCATCTTTTTCTCTCTGACTTATTTCACTCAGCACAATAGATTCCATGTACATCAATGTATAGAACATTTTATGACTTCATCGCTCCTGAAAGCTGCATAATTTTCCATTGTGTATATGTACCACACTTTCTTTAGCCATTCATCTGTTGAAAGGCATCTGGTTGTTTTCAGGGTCTTGCTATGGTAAACAGTGCAGCAATGAATATAGGTGTGATGAAGGGATTTTTGTATTGTATTTTTGTGTTCCTAGGGTATATTCCTAGGAGTGGTATAGCTGATTGTATGGGAGCTCAGTTTCCAGTTTTTGGAGGAATCTCCATATCGCTTTCCATAAAGGTTGGACTAGAGGGCATTCCCACCAGCAGTGGATTAGAGTTCCTTTCTCTCCACATCCCTGCCAACACTGCTTGCTCTCATTCTTTGTGATGTGTGTCAATCTCTGTGGTGTGAGGTGGTACCTCATAGTTATTTTGATTTGCATCTCCCTAATAATTAGTGATGTGGAACATTTTTTCATGTGCCTTTTGGCCATTTGTATTTCTTCTTTATCAAATTGTCCATTTCTTCTCCCCATTTTTGGATGGGATTAGATGTTTTTACGTGTATATTTTAGAGATTGGCCCCTTATCTGATGGGTATTGGGTGAATAGTTTCTCCCACTCAGTGGATGGCTCTTGTATCCTGGGCACTATTTCCTTTGACATTCAGAAGCTTTTCATCTTAATATATTCCCATCTGTTAATCTCTGCTTTCACTTTCTTGGAGTGTGCAGTTTTCTCCTTGAAGATACCTGAAGACTCAATATCCTGGAGTGTTTTACCTATGTGTTGTTCTATATATCTTATGGTTTCAGGTCTGTTATTGAGGTCTTTAATCCATTTGGATTTTACCTCCTTACATGATGTTAACTGGGGATCTAAATTCGTTGTTTTGCAAGTGACTAGCCAGTTGTGCCAATACCACTTGTTGAAGAGGCTTTCTTTGCTCCATTTAGGATTTCTTGCTCCTTTAACAAAAATCAGGTGACTGTATGTCTGGGGAACATTCTCTGAGTATTCAAGCCTATTCCACTTATCTGAGGGCCTGCCTTTATTCCAATACCATGCTGTTTTGATAACTATCACTTTGTAGTAAAGTGTAAAATTGGGGAAAGTAATTCCTCCCATATTCTTTTTCCCAATGATTGCTTTAGCTACTCTAGGGTGTTTATTGTTCCAAATGAATTTCAAAAGTGCCAGATCCACTTCTTTGAAGAATGTGATGGGTATCTTTAGAGGGATTGCATTAAATCTGACAATGCTTTGGGGAATATTGCCATTTTAATGAAGTTAATCCTGCCAATCCATGAGCAGAGTATGTGTTTCCATTTCAGCGTGTCCTCTCTTATTTCTTGGAGCAGAGTTTTATAGTTTTCTTTGTGTAAGTCCTTCACATTTTTAGTCAACTTGATTCCAAGATATTTGAGTTTGTGTGGCACTATTATGAATGGGGTTGTTTTCTTAATGTCCATTTCTTCCTTATTACTATTGGTGTATAGATTTTTGTGTGTTAATTTTGTAGCCTGCCACCTTGCTATATGAGTCTATTGTTTCTAGAAGCTTTTTGGTAGTCTTTAGGGTTTTCTAAGTAGAGTATCATGTCATCTGCAAACAGCAAGAGCTTGACTTCTTCCTTTCCTATCTGGATTCCCTTGATATCTTTTATTTGCCTAATCTCTATAGTAAGTACTTCCAGTGTTATATTGAATAGGAGTGGTGAGAGAGGACAGCCTTGTCTTGTGCCAGAAATTAGAGTGAATGCTTTTAGTTTTTCTCCATTGAGGATAATATTTGCCACTGTCTTCTGGTAGATGGCCTTAACTATATTGAGAAAGGTTCCTTCCATTCCCATCTTGCTGAGAGTTTTGATCAGGAATGGGTGTTGGACCTTATCAAATGCTTTCTCTGTGTCTATTGGTATGATCATGTGATTTTTATTTTTCTTATTGTTGATGTTGTGTATTATGTTGATAGATTTACGGATGTTAAACCATCCTTATATACCTGGGATGAAACCTACTTGATTGTAGTGGATGATCTTCTTAATGAGGCATTGAATCCTATTTGCCAGGATTTTGTTGAGGTTCTTTGCATCTGCATTCATCAGCGATATTGGTCTGTAATTTTCTTTTCTGGTAGCATCTCTGTCTGGTTTAGGTATCAAGGTGATGTTGGCTTCATAAATGCTATTTGGAAGTGCTTCTGTTTTTTCGATTTTATGAAAGAGTCTTGCCAGGATTGGTAGTAGTTCCTCTTGAAAGGTTTGAAAAATTCATTAGTGAATCTGTCTGGGCCTAGGCTTTTGTTTTTGGGCAGACATTTGATTACTATCTTAATTTCCTCAATAGTGATGCGGGTGTTTACATATGCTACATCCTCTTTATTCAACCGTGGAAGATTATAAGAGTCCAAGAATTTATCCATTTCTTCCAGGTTCTCATTTTTAGTGGCATAGAGTTTCTCAAAGTAGTTTCTGATTATTCTTTGAATCTCTGCCATATCAGTAGTGATTTCTTCTTTTCCATTCGTAATACGATTTATCAATTTTCTCTCTTTGTTAGTATTGCCAGTGATCTATCAATCTTGTTTATTTTTTCAAAGAACCATCTTCTGCTTTTGTTGCTCTTTTGGATATTTTTTGTGTTCCACTTCATTGATTTCTGCTCTCAGCTTTGTTATTTCCTTCTGTTTCCCTATTTTTGGTTCCTTTTGTTGAGCACTCTAATTTTATGAGCTGCATCATTAAGCTATTCAGGTATGCTCCTTCTTCTTTCCAGAGGTGTGCTTGCAAAGCTATAAATTTTCCTCTCAGTACCGCTTTTGCTGTGTCCCATAAGTTCTGATAGTTTGTGTTTCTATTGTCATTTGTTTCCAGGAAGGTTTTAATTTCCTCTTTGATTTCATCTCGGACCCACTGATTATTCATTATTGGGCTCTTTAACTTCCAGGTATTAAAGTTTTTCTTCTGTGTCCCTTTGTAGTTCACATATAATTTCAGGGCCTTGTGGTCAGCGAAGGTAACGTACAAAATTTCTATCCTCTTGATATTATGGAGGTATGTTTTATGTGCAAGCATGTAGTCTATCATGGAGAATGTTCCATGTACATTAGAGAAGAATGTGTATCCAGGTTTCTGTGGGTGGAGTGTCCTATATATATCTACTCGGCCTCTTTCTTCCATTTCTCTTTTCAGGTCTAGTATATTCTTGTTTGGTTTCAGTCTGGTTGTCCTATCAAGTGTTGACAATGCTATGTTGAGGTCTCCAACAATTATTGTGTTGTTATTGATATTATTTTTCAGATTTGTCAACCATTGTATTAAATATTTTGCTGGCCCCTCATTCGGTGCATATATGTTTAGGAGAGTGATTTCTTCCTGCTGTACATATTTCTTGATTAATACAAAATATCCATCTTTGTCCCTTACAACTTTCCTGAGTATTAAGTTTGCATCATCTGATATTAGTATGGCCACTTCAGCTTTTTTATGGGTGTTGTTTGCTAGGATGATTTTCCTCCAGCCTTTTTTTTTGAGTCTATGTTTGTTCTGACTATTCAGGTGCGTTTTTTGCAGGCAGCAGAAGGTTGGATTGAGTTTTTTGATCCATTTAGCCACTCTGTGTCTCTTAACTGGTGCATATAGTCCATTAACATTGAGAAAAAGAATTGTCCTGGGATTTAATGCCATCTTTCTATCGAAGTTTGGTGTGTCTGTTGGTTAGTCTTGTCTTAAAGTAAGTCTTTCAGTTTTTCTTTTAAGACTGGTTTTGAGTTTGTAAAGTTTTTGAGCTGTTGTTTGTCTGTAAAACATTGAATTCTTCCTTCAAACCTGAAAGTGAGTTTTTCTGGGTGTAGTATTCTAGGCAAAGCATTTATTTCATTGAGTTTTGTCATTATGTCCCACCTCTGCCTTCTGGCCTTGAGTATTTCTGATGACAGGTCTTTTGTAAATTTCAAGGATGTTCTCTTAAATGTAATTTCTCTTTTTGATCTTGCTGCTATCAGAATTCTGTCTCTATTTGTGAGATTCGTCATTGTGACTAGGATGTGTCTTGGGGTGTTTTTTTTTTTTTTTTTTTTTTTTGGTTTCTTTTAGTTGGTACTCTTCGGGCATGCAGGATTTGATTGCATGTATTCTTTAGTTCTGGTAGTTTCTCTTTAATGATGTTCCTGAGCATATCATGATTCAACAAGTTGTATTTTGTCTATTGCCTTGCAGTTTAGTTCTAGAAGCCTGATCTTAAGATTAAACTCTTCTAGATTGTTAATCACATGTCAATGGTAGAGAAAATTAACTAATATAATTTTCACTTAAATATTCATGACATCATTTCTTTGTAACTAGAATGGAATGTTGTATTATGAGTAGCATTCAAGAATTATTGTACTGCTTAAGACAATATTAAAACAATGTGGGGCCGGGCGGTGGCGCTGGAGGTAAGGTGCCTGCCTTGCCTGCGCTAGCCTAGGACGGACCGCGGTTCGATCCCCCGGCGTCCCATATGGTCCCCCAAGAAGTCAGGAGCAACTTCTGAGCGCATAGCCAGGAGTAACCCCTGAGCGTCACAGGGTTTGGCCCAAAAACCAAAAAAAAAACAAAAACAAAAAAAAAAACAATGTATCACATAATCCAATTATACCTAGTATCTGCACGTACATGATACTGCTAGCAAATAATCAAGTTGTAAGTTTTAGTATTTTGAACCATCAGATTCAAACACATTAATAATTTGTATTTTGTTACTTCATGAATTTGAAGAGAGTTGAGTATGTTTAAGAGTTAACTATTCTTTAACATAAGAGTTATGGATAATTTGATTTCTGTTGACAAATATTAAAGTAGTGAGCATTTTAAACAATGTTTTTCACATCAATTTAACTGACTTAAATTAACAAAACGTGTGAAATTTATTCTGAAGAATAAATTCAGTTGTCCTGGAAACTAGGAAGAGATTAAAAAACAAAAACAAAAACAAGTAAATGTCATATTTATGAAACAATGTCTATGAATATAAATCTACTATAAATTAAAAATAATTACTCCAGTGTGTAACGGCTCATTATTAAGGTCCAAATATATTGAAGAGATGATTTATGCAAAAAAATATAAATTTTAAAAATTATAATGTACATATAAAGATGTTAACCTAACTTTTTGTTAATAATTTGTGATATTTTGGAGTTTCAGTTGAAACACAGAAATTAAATCTCTTCCTCCTTCTCTTCCTTTTACCTCTGTTCCTCATTCTTCTTTTCTCTTTATTGCTAATAAATTCACATTAGTACTTTAAAAGTTGTGAAGTTACCATATCCTGAAATCTTATTTTACATATAATCAATTTATACCATTTTAGAGGAATAAAAATAATATATACATAAATACTATTTTCAAAATATTTCTCTGTTGGAAACCTCAAAATAATCAGTAGATTATTTTTTTTATCAAATTAATACTCTAAGTGCAGCATTACTCACAGATAGAACCATAATGCTTTATAAAATTTTTACAAAATAAAATGTAAGTAATAAATTATTCCACAAAGACTTTTAGAAGAAACTAGTCTATGTAAATGTGAAATGAAAGCACATCCTGTATTAAATGCAAATTCTTATTTCTGAATAATTCAGAGAGAAAAGTGTAATCCCTGACTGCCAGAAAAGGACATCCAAGATTTTATGTAGTTATCAATGGTACAAAATATATTCATATTAAAGCAGAAACAAGAATAACTTTATTGTGATTACTAGGAGTAATTTTATAACAAAATATTTTAGCATACTTCTAATCCCATTTCTTGACATATGACTTATTTCTGAGCTTTATTTCTATTATTCCACCTTTTGTTCTTATTTTCCACACAACCTTTTGTTTACTGTTTTTTCTATTTTTTAATAACTTTAGTTTTCTGTTTTTTAATACCTTCTGTAACTGAGTCACAATAAGATACATAGTTACAAAGTTGATTCTTATTGAGCTTCAGTCATACAATGTACAACACCCTTGACCAATATACATTTCCTGCCACAATGTCCCCAATTTCCCTCCTACCTTCCCAATGCCTGTCTCTGTAGCAAGCATTTCTTTCCCCATCCTCTCTATCTATCTATAATCTATCTATCTATCTATCTATCTATCTATCTATCTATCTATCTATCTATCTATCTATCTATCTATCTATCTATCTATCATCTATCTATCATCTATCTATCTATCTATCTCTCTGTCTGTCTATATCTATCTATCTATCTCTCTGTCTGTCTATATCTATCTATCTATCTATCTATCAATCAGCTATCTATATATCTATAATCTATCTATCTATTATTAATCTATATATCATCTATTTCTTTTTTTAGACATTTTGATTTGCACTATTGCTACTGAAAGGACATCATGCATATCACTTTATCTCCTGTCACACCCAGATCTTTTCTAGAGTGACTTACTTCAACTAGCTTTGCCATAGTGGTCACTACTTTGCCCTAACTTCACACCCTTGCTGTTTATTGAAAGGCCTCTGCCATGAAGTGGTCTCCTGGCCCTCGTCTATATTGTATTTGATTATTATCACCATACTATCTTTATATCCCAGAAATGATTGTGGTCATTCTATGATCAAACTTTTTAGAAAACTATATGGACATTCCTAAAAGAAAATAAAAATTGAGCTTTCATGTGAACAAGCAATATTTCTCCTAGGAATATAAACTAGTGTCTCAAAAGCGCAAAGCAGAAAAAGCCCTGTATAATCTTATCTTCATTATAGCCATATTCACAATAGCCAGAATCAGGAAACAACCCAAGTTCCTAAGAACAAATGAGTGTGCAAGGAAATTATGATACATGTACATGGGATAATATGCAGCTGTTTGGAAAGCTGAAGTAATAAAATGTGCTTACACATGGATGTATTAAGCTGAGCTAAATTAGTCAAATGTAGGGGATGAAGAGACATAGAATGATTCTATTTTTTCTAGTAACTAGAGATAGGTTCTTTTAAAACCAAGTATTCTAAACCCAGAGTACTGAAATAATCGTGATCTAAAATATATAAATGTTTAAATAAAATAGAAGAATATAAATACATATGAAGTAGAGGATATTTATTAAAAGAAATAACTATCCTCTCCTATTTTCAACCTTCTAAGAAAACTGACTCTGTGCCATGAACACTGGACATAAGTACATACATATATGGAAAGGAAACTAAATATAACAGTATGTAGTAGTATCTATTATTGAACCATATTTTTTTGCTTTGTAGGCAAATTGGAAAATTATTGAAAATGCAAAGGACATATTCTTGCTTGGATGAGCTCTTTGCGTTTGATAGATTTTAAAGATTTAGTTTAGTTTTCACAGTGCATTCTTACCTTTCAGAAAGTAATAAAAAAGGCATCAAACATCAATCATTAAATTTTCCACACAATGTCACTACAGTACTTTAGTATTTTGTAGGTTATAGTATATAAATTCTTATCTGTAATGCTGCTTATGATTATATTACCTCAATACATAATTACATGCATGATCATTGTTTCTTTATAATAGAATAGAAAGGTCTAATATGTGTAAATCAAGAGCTCAAACGTTAGGCGTTAGCATAAATGCTTAAAAAAAATCTAACAGTTGTCTGGTTAAAATTTTATTTATTTGGAGGTGGAAGGCAAAGTAAGTTGGGAAACAGCTTGTATAACCAATGCATTTGTTGACTTTTTGTCTTTTAAGAAAATAAATGAGAGACATCATGAAATTGAGAATTTACATGTAACTTGAAATATTTAGTCATTCTAAAAATAAGTTGCAGTATCAAATTTTCTCAGTAACTTGGGCTCAAAAAGTTACAACATAGAGTCTGTAGACATAAGATAAGAATTATTATACATACTCTGAACTTGATGCAATAGACCTCAGTTTGGGTCCTGCCACATTATGGACACCCAAACATTACCAGGTACAGTATTTAGGGCTAGAAACTCTCATTCTTTGGTCTTTACATTGAATCAGTGTACAGGTTGAACAACAATTGCTGAGTGGGGCAAGATTTGAGAATAATGACTTACGTTTGCTATATTCTGCATAATATAAAAAGCATTCTCTGAAGATCATGGTGAGATCTTATTCATAGAAAGCAACTCTTCAATTCTTGGATGGACTGAATGTTAATATTAAAATATTGTCAAGATTAAGATTCTTTAATGAGATCTAAATTTTCTGTGAATTTTGTTATAAATAGATTAAAATGTATACTCAAAACAGTATTTGTACTTGGAATATTCCTATTTTATTTACATACTGAACACTGCAAAGTAATAAGGCTATGTAGTCAAAGATATCCATTAGGTTTATAGTTTAAAAAGACAAGTGACTCATTGTTAAAGTTACATCTTGAGAAAATAAGTACTATTCTCTATATCTCAGCTATTGGTGTCATATTTACTGTTCCAAAGTAAAGTACGGAAATTAGTTATCCTAAATGTAAATAGTATTTGATATAAACAAGTTTAAGTAAAACAGAAGTTATTATAAGCCTATATAAATTTTCAAACTATATTAAATTCTAAACACTAAAAATTTAGAGAGGCCAAGGAAGTAGGTTAGGGGTTAGGGCAGTGAATAACTGGTGTTCTATACCCAGCAAATGTAGCCTCTCAAGCATTGAGAGCTCTAGAGCCCTACATACTTTTGAGTAGTTCTATGACGTTTGCACAGCTCCACAGTGTCACCAAAGACCCAGTTAGCTGAGTATCATTGGAGTGGTTTTTGGATCACCTTAGCATTGCTTAAGATATCTCCAAACAAAATAAAAATAGAAAACATTTTATGGTCAAGTTATTTGTGTGAGCTGAGAAAATAAGTAAAGTAAGATGGAAAGACAGGGGCCAGAGAGATAGCATGGAGGTAAGTCGTTTGCCTTGCATGCAGAAGGTTGGTGGTTCGAATTCTGGCATCCCATATGGTCCCCTGAGCCTGCCAGGAGCGATTTCTGAGCATAGAGCCAGGAGTAACCCCTGAGTGCTACCGATGTGACCCAAAAATTTTTTTTAAAAAGATGGACAAAATAAAAATTTTATTATTAAAATACCATGATTTGTAATATTTTTCATACTTATACTTTAGACAGAAAATGTTTCAGCAACAGTACAACCACAAGAGTCAACTTCCTTCTACTGGTGTTACCAGCTCTCTCCATCCCCATACCCACTAGCATGTTTCTTGATAGGCACATTTTTAACTTTGTTGAAGTTTGATATCATGTTTTTAGTGTTTATACCACCAGTGTACCTGAATCTCTTGACTGTAGCAGCATCTCCCATTGCATTGTATTTGTCTCTTCTTCCCCATTTGATTATTTCCTTTGCCTATCTCTGGGAGCAAAGATAATCTAAGTCTTTTTCCTTTATTTTTTAAAATAAGGACTTGTAATTATTTGTATGATTGTTTATTTTATACTGCTTTATATAAGCACTGTGGTTACAGAATTGTTCATAGTTGGGTTTCAGTCGTAGAATGTACACAAAAAGTACACAACACTTTACCAGTGTACCTTTCCCATCACCAATCTCTTACTTTTCCCTCCTGCCTCCACCCCTCCTATCTCAAGGACAGGCATTTTGTTTCTCTCCCTCTCTCCCCTCCATTTTGTTTTTCCCCAAAACTGTGCTTTGCACTATTGTTATGAAACGGTGACAAGCATGTCACTTTATCCACTTTGAATTCCCAGTTCTCCAGAGTGATCATTTCTAACTATCACCATCATAGTGGACTCTTAACTATTCTAATTGTATTCACTGCTTTTTTTTTTTTATGTGGTTTTTGGGTCACACCCGGCAGTGCTCAGGGGTTATTCCTGGCTCCAGGCTCAGAAATTGCTCCTGGCAGGCACGGTGGACCATATGGGATGCCGGGATTCTAACCGATGACCTCCTGCAAGAAAGGCAAACGCCTTACCTCCATGCTATCTCTCCGGCTCCTATTCACTGCTTTTTGCGACAAGCTTCCTAACCTAGATTGGAATTGGTTAACCTTATCCTCATTTCTATTGTCTCTGGATATTATTACCATGCTGTCTTATTTTTTATATACTACAAACGTGTGAGATTATTTTATGTCTATGCCTCTCCTTCTGACTCATTTCACTCAGCATAATATACTCCAGACCCATCCAAGTATAAACAAATTTTATGACTTCATTTTCCTAACAGCTACAAAGTTATCCATTTCTGCAAATATACCACAATTTCTTTAGCCACTCTTTTGTTGTCACACACCTTATTTGTTTTCAGATTCTGGCTATTATAAATAGTACTATATCAAATATTTGAGCAATATATAATATAAGAAATGCAAACAAAAGTAATATGGAATTATGGAATTCCATTATGGAATTAGAAAGATGCCACACATGGTTATCTCTCAACATACTTTATCCTTTAGTTTCTTATTTAGTTCAATGATATTAGTTTCCTTTTGATCTCAGTAATGCTACAAAGACAAAAATTGGATTTAATATGGCAGATTTGATCTGTCGAAATGTTCTAAAGATGATTTTAGTCAGATTCCAGAAATAATCTTACTTTCTGGAAGACATTTAAGGTTTTATTATCAAAGTAGCTTCAAGAATAGTAAGTACAAAGGGCATGAGATCTAGAAAAGAAAAATCTGAGGTACTAATTAATTTTATCTTTTAGATTTAAAAATTACTTTATTTAAACACTGTGGTTTAAAAGGTTTTTTATAATAGAGTTGGTTTTTTCATTTTCAAAGTTATTGATTGAGTTTTAGTCATACAATATACAGCATTCTTCACCAGTTCAAATTTCCCAATACCCATGTTCCCAGTTTGGCTCCAGCCCTCTCACCTTGCCTGCTTCTGTGACATTTTTCTACTTTCTTCCATTTTTTTCCTTTTGCACAATAACGTTTGCAATATTGTTGCTAACTATTTGTGTGACTATTAAAATATCATTTAGATTTTCAGAGGCAAGTCTTCATTTTTGTTTTTTTTGAGATTTTAATTTTGATGCTACACCATGCTGTGCTAAAGGATTACTCTCAGTTCTGTACTCATAAATCATTCCCGGCAGTTCTCAAAATATCATATGTGGTCCAGGGCTAGTAGTGTGGATTGACTTAATCCCAGGAACATACCTTAGCCACTATATTACCTCTACTACCCAATAATTAATTTCAATATTATAGGAAAAAGATATTTTTTCAGTGTACAGAATGTTAGTGCAGTTCTGTAAATACTTCCTGCATATTGGACATAAATGGTAACACTTTGTTTTTGTTCAAATTTTTATAAAACTTAATATTTATTCCAAGTAAAATATAATATATTGATTGTATTAATTCTATATTAGTAATATACTGAATAGTGTTTTTTTTTTTTTTTTTTTTTTTTGGTTTTTGGGCCACACCCGTTTGACGCTCAGGGGTTACTCCTGGCTATGTGCTCAGAAATCGCCCCTGGCTTGGGGGACCATATGGGACGCCGGGGGATCGAACCGCGGTCCTGATCCTTGGCTAGCGCTTGCAAGGCAGACACCTTACCTCCAGCGCCACCTACCCGGCCCCCTGAATAGTGTTTTAAGTAAAATGATGTTTGTACATATAGGCATCTCTTAGAATTATACTTTTCACATAAAATGTAACATTTTATGGAATATAAAAATTTCAAATTTCAGGCCTGAAACAGTGGACAGGTACATACCTCATACAGAAACTGGAAGTGATCCCTGGAAGCAGGGCCAGAAATAAGCCTTGAGCACTGCTGAGTATAAATATATATATAAACATATAAATAAAGAAGAGTAAGTTTGCTTTGTATTGTGGATGTTTTGTGTTCTACATGATATAACTATAGATTAGAAGTTATGTATGTTTCCATTCCTCTGTCTAAATGCTTTATTTTGCCCTCTCTCAAATGAAAGCTTCATGCAAAGTTATTATTATTATTATTATTTTATTCATACCTAGAGGTGCTCAGCTACTCCAAGCTCTGTACGTAGGCAAAGACCCTATCTGCTGTCCTATCGCTTCAGTCCCTAGACCTTTACTATACTTTAGAGATAACAGATTGAAGGAACATATTTTCATATGTTTAGAAAGCAAATTAATTTGGGAAATATTTTTTTCTTACTGACTTGAACATCAATTTAAATCCACTTGTGTAAATTGTCATCCTTTTTTGTGCAGATTTAAAGGAATAGCCAAACAGGTTGGCCCTGATAGTTTAGAAGAACTTAGACCTAGTGGTATTATCCTTTTCCATTCCACACATGACACAAATTAATTATATTCTGTTCAATGTGTACCATCATTTCAGCATCTAGTTTGTCCATTTAACTTCGATTTACATCATTTAACATATTTTGCATTCATTTAGCATCCTCCACCATACCATTTGTACTCAGCATCCTCCACCATACCATTTGTACTCCAAATTGAATGTTTCACTGTTCAATTTTAATATCTAGATATTCTGACACTGGTAAGAGTCATAGCTTTATCAGATGCCAAATTTTTAAAAAGTATCTTTGTAGGCCAGGTAGATAGTTTGTGGGTTATGGCACAAGTGCTTGACTAACTTGGTTCACTCCCCCGCCCACCCCAATCACCCTAGTATAGCCCTGGTGGTGTTCACACTGCAGACTCCAAACAATACCACATCTTAGTCCTTGCACTAACTTTTAGGTCTAATTATCTTTTATACACAACTCTCTTACACTAAGAACCACTTGGAAAGCTCATAAAATTTTTAATAATAATAAATAAAAAACTCCCAAGGGGCCAGAGCGATAATGCAACTGTAGGGTGTTTGCCTTGCACGCAGCTGACCCAGGACGGACGCTGTTTGATCTTCGGTGTGCCATATGTATCCGGGAGCCAGGAGTGATTTCTGAGCGCAGAGCAAGAAGTAATCACTAGTCATTAGGTGGGTGTGGCCTAAAAATTAAAAATAAAAAAATACTCCCAAAGAACAACATTCAATTTTTTTCGCTAATTATTTCCTTTGATTTCTGTCACAATTAATTTACTATACAGTTAATCATTGGGATAGGCATTGTGTCTTTAGGGGCTTTTCTTTCTTTTTTGTTTGTGTTGATTTTAGAATCACACATGGCAATGCTCAGGGATTACTTCTGCCTCTGTGCTCAGGGAAACTACTGGTGTCTGGGGAAAAAATATTTGGGAGCATTGCTTCAGCCCCGTCCTTAGGGATTTTTCATAGATATAATCACAAATATTTCTCAATAAAAATAAATAAGCATGTCAATTGACTGATAATTTCTGTTAGCTATTTGGGTCTATATTTATTTATTGCTAATTGAAATGAATAGAACTTAATTGAATTCTGCAACTACAATTGTAGGATGTAGTTTGACTAGCTTCTATGAACTTAATTTCATTATAAAAGTACACTTAGTTGTTTAGTAATTTTGAGGTTCTAATATGTCATGCACTATTTTAAGGCTCAGAAATACTAGAGCTTACCTTTTCTCTGAGATATAGATTTTATTGTTACACAAAGAAGATATTACATATTCTGTATAATATTTGGTTAACAAATTATGGTATAAAATACTCTAGATATCTGTAGAAAGAAAAAATGCATAGGGTATTTTTGTCCAATTACTATCAAAGTTAATTAACCCTGGAGAATATTCCTCTTTTCTGAAGAGAAATTTGTTTAATTAAAATGTGTTACACACAGGAAATCTCGAAGGTCTGATGTTGAAAAATAAATAACAGCATTTTTACCCCTTTATCTATCACTGAAATAACATTCATTTTTGATTGTGACCCTTAGCAGCATAGAGAAATATTAGAATAAGCATCTTTGCTGTTTAATATTCTATTAAGAAGAAATCCAATAAGTTTTTTTTTCTTTAGATTATTTAGGTATTTGGATGGATGTGTTGCACTTGCAATATTATACTGGTTTAAGTTTGAGAATGCTTATCCTATCAGAATGATTGTGGAAGACAATGTTAATGAGGGTTCTGATCATTTTGGGGTTAAATGCAAATAAAGGTTTTATGCATGAATTGCTTTTCTTTGAATATACATGGTTTTAGATCCTGTTGTCTTCCTTTCCAAGAGCCGCCAAATATATATACTTATATATAAATGTATATCTCCGTTACTCCATCCAATCCCTGCACCTGGCACAGTGAGCAGATGGAAGACTACAACGTCTCATTTAAAGTTTTCTTTGGATGTTCAAAGAATGATTTTTGGAGTCTTGTACACTGTGCCAACACTCTGCCACCCTGTGGCATTTGAAGTCATTGCAGCGACCTGGATATCTAGTCATAGATCTTAGATATTATGGAATCATAGGAGTCAATAGGTTATTAAAACTTTCAGAGGGTTTAAAAAATATAGTCATGCTAAGTTCATCTAAATACATTGATGGGTTAGCCTTACTATTTTTTGAACGTTTTTTTTTTTTGTGAGACACTGTCGTCTATCACAATTTAAAGGGCCACAAAATAAACATTTCCAAATTGCAAGTTTAAGTATCATGAGATCTTTAAACTAGAAGAAATCTCAGAGAACATCCAATTCAATATCAGTATGACTTTTATTATACTTATAAGAGAAATATATGTTGTTTCAAATTAAGCTGCTGGTTGACAACTCGCTTGATTTTGCAATTGTTTACAACCTCTGATAAATTTATGTAGAATTCAAATGTTAACTAATTCTTTTTGTACCTAGCTCATTTATTTTCAGAAAAACTCAAGATAGTTTATACAGCTATATTTTTAACTTTTTTTTTTTTTGCAAAATCTGTTAGGTCAAAAACAAGTTCAGTCTGAGCACTTAATAAGTAATAATTTTGTTCTGTTTTACCATACTTAATTTTGTATTGAGTATTCCATTTTTCTTTCAATGTATATTAATAAGGAGAACTGTATACCAGGGGAAATATTTTAATAGCTTAGCAAATATACTTCAAGTTTTACACATTAATTTTGCTTTTTAATTAAGTAGTTACTTGCAATGAAGTTTTACTGAGAATATCCTATGCTACAAGTTGGATATGTGAGGTTAAAAAGTCCATAAGTGCTTCCAGATTCTTCCTCTTGTGAATTGTGCTGCAATGAATATAGGAGTGCAAAATGTTTCTGTGGTGTTATTAGGACTCTAGGGTATAAGCCCACAAACCATATTACTTAGTCATATGGGACCTCAACTTTAGTTTGTGTGTGATATGTGTGTGATCTTACGTATTTTTGACACACTTACAAAGTTGTACATGCTTGTTTCACTCATAAAATGACCAACACCCTTTATAAGAGCATAACTCCCTCCAATAATGTCCCTAATTTCCTTTTTGCCCTTTCCTCTGCCTGCCTCTGTGGTAGATATTTTTCTTCTCTCTTTTTCTCTATTGTCCTTTTTATTTTAAAAAAAATTGCCTGAAAATTTAGTAGTAAATAAAGAAATAACAGTATATCTTCATAGTGTAATACTATGCAACCTTTAGGAAAAATGTAGTAATAAAATTTGCTTATACATGGATGAACATGAAGGGTATTATGCAGAATGAAATGAGTCAGAGAAAGAGAGACATAGAATTAGTAGTACATAAAAATATAATATGGTAATAATGATTTTTAAAAAGATAACATGGTAATAATACCCATAATATTAAGAAATATGTACTTTAAGTATATACTCATAAACTTTAAGAAGTATAGGCCAGTGGTAAAAGAGAGGTTATTATTTTCTTTGCACCTGATTTTAAATTCAATAGGATCTTTTACAGGTTAAATATGTCATAATTTTTGTGTTTGGAGGTTTGCATTGTTTGGTTGTTTTGCTATGACACCAGGTGTGCTTATTCCTTATGCCTTTATACATTCATCTTGGTGATGCTAAGGTAGCCATATGTGGTGTAAGGAGCGAACCGATACTACTTTGCATGCAAGGCAATAGCTATACCTCTAGTGTAACTCCAACCTCATTGAATTTTAATTTTCAAAGGTATCATATTAAATCCCAACAATGATTATTTAAATATATTCAATTCCTTACATAAAATTAGATTGATAATTAAAAATATGATATAATGAAACAAAATATGTAATATGAGTTATGTTTTTCACATATATCAATATATGGGTAAATTCTTACTTTGAATGAACAGAAAAAAGCAGGAACTTTCTTAAGAATTTTTCATTAGGGGCCGGAGAGATAGCATGGAGGTAAGGCATTTGCCTTTCATGTAGAAGGTTGGTGGTTCAAATCCCGGCATCCCATATGGTCTCTTGAGCCTGCCGGGAGCGATTTCTGAGCACAGAGCCAGGAGTAACCCCTGAACACTGCCGGGTGTGACCCAAATACCAAAATAATAATAATAATAATAATTTTATTAATGTCTTGTTTGTAAAAGCCTGTAAAATATTTCTTCAGTCTAATTTTAAAATAAAGGCACACTGGGTCATGTTTTTTTTTTTTTTTATCAACATGAATAAAGATTTTGTTGTGATACAGGAATGGGAGACAGATGAGGCTGACCTGATCACTTCTGTCTGATTTATAAAAGAAAATGCTACTTTAATGAGAACTACTGGTGTTTTATCTATATCTCTAAGTGTTGATAAAATTCTAGCCTGAGGAGAGATAAGAATAGTTTCCTAGACATCAATATGGTGATAAAAAATTTAGTTGTTTATTCATTTGCAGAGCAATGCTGACTTGTAGAGTTATCTTTGTTCAGCTCCAGAGAAAGACTGCTTTTAGCTAACCATCCTATCGTAGATATTTCTTATCTTATTTCTGTCCAGAATCAATTTATTACTCCTACTTGTACTTCATTGTCTTCTAGGGAAATGCTTTTATCCCTCAGAAAGACAATTTTGATGTGCCTTAATGAAGATTCATGATCCTAAACTCAAGAAGATGAAGGCCTTAACCACTCCTTTTCTAGAAATTGTCCACTCACAAAAGGCAAACAAGAGATTTATATTTTTTAAGCAGTCAATCCATTTGGAAATAGCTGCCTTTCCTATGTTTGATTTTTTTTTATCATATGAGCTTTCCCAAATTCTCTCTAAAACTTTTTCCATTTAATCTTGTCAGTGTTAGTTATTTATAATCAAATAAAATAATACACTGGTTTCTTGGCATTTTATTTCACCTTTTTCTTTTGAGTTTGGAGTTACCCTCAACAATAATCAGAGACTACTCATATCTTGTTGCTCCTACTGGCACTCAGAAGACCAAAAGACACTTCAGGTAGATCTGGGTCTCCTGAAAGAAAGCATCTGTCACAAACTCTTGCTCTCTCACTCCAGCCCTCACTAACAACTTAGAAGGGAAGTAAAATACTATTCCTTCATTTTAAGTCAACAGACACATTGCTGGATTTTTTATCTAATATCTTATTTTATTATCACTAAATTGTCACAAAGATTAACCTTAACTTTAATAAATGAATCACCTTACTGATCTAATATTTAATCAGCTCGAATTTATGAAGCAAGTGAACTTTCCATGATTGATTTTATATTGCAACGTAGATGAATATATACAGAAATATTTCAGTATGGTAAAATACTGAAAATATAAGGGATTTATTTGCAGCTATGGTGACAGTGATATTACTTAACTTTAATAGCTAATATTCTTAAAATTGTATTACACTTTTTGTTTTTCTGTAACAGTTCTATAAATTTGAAGTTTTTTGTCTCTTGATTGGTTGTTTTTATCTAGTGTTTTCCTCAAGAATATTTAAAATTTTTTCTGTGTTAATAGTTGCTGAGGATTCCTATTTCTTAATGTGATCCTTTTATATTTCACCTTCATTTATTGATGATTGTTAACATCTTTGATATTGGGTGGGATTTCTACTTTGTTTTTTTATGATTTTACCACTTTTTCCACATACATTAAATGAAAATTATCTAAAACCAATGTTTTTGACAGCAAAGATTATCAGATTTCTAAAATTTGTACAGATGAGAGATGATTACTGTTTAATTCTGTCTTTTTGTTTATCAGTGATTATGCTGTTTCAGGACTAACAACTAAATTTGGTTTTATTTGTTTTAATTTACAAGATATATAATGAGTCACTTTTGGTTATTTCAATAAAGAGGACAGTAAATTAAAATATAAATCAAGATTAGCATTGAGTCAATGACGATACCTATATAGGTGTGAGAAAGATAGTATCGCAGGTCTGACTTATGCCTGGTATGTAATCTCTACAAGTTCAATCCCCAATAATACATACATTTTACCAAACATTGCAGGGATGATCTCTGAATACTTAACTAAGAGTCTGGTTTTGCACAACCTGGTGTGGTCCAGAAACCAAAAAGCAGAAAGTAAAAGATGCCTCCTTAATTTATTGCCATATAGTGTTCTACCTGTGTTTTTCTCCATAATTTATTACTTAATATGTGCATTGATGTTTTTATTCCACTTTGAATTGACTTTTGTACCTGGTGTAAATTAAAGGTCTTAGTTTATTTTTGCTTGTGTCTAATCTATTTTCATAGCACCATTTGTTGAAGAGATTTTTCTTGCTCTTTTTCAAACTCTTGTTAAATTCTAGCTGTCTATTAACCAGAATATTTGTCTCAAATTCATTAAATTTCTCTTAGAATCTCTATTCCAATACCATGCTGGCTTGATTATTATAGCTTTATTATATAAGTTAAAGTTGAGGAAAGATAAACATATAGTCTTCTCTTTCACAGAATTACTTTTGTTATTTAGGAGTGAATGGGAGAATTATTACTCCACATAAATTTCAACAGCATTTAGTCTGTATTCTAAAAGGCAATTATTTATGTGGATAGATACCAGGACTATTGTGATGATTTAAGTTAGTCAAAAGGAGAGAGACAGATACAGAATGATCTCTCTTATATGTAGAATTTAAAGATACTTCAAAAAGGAGCAACAATTGGCCAAAGGCAACAGACATTAAGAAATTGTCTAGTGGGGCCGGCGAGGTGGCACTAGAGGTAAGGTAGGCCTTGCAAGCACTAGCCAAGGAAGGAACGCGGTTCGATCCCCCAGTGTCCCATATGGTCCCCCCAAGCCAGGGGCAATTTCTGAGTGCTTAGCCAGGAGTAACTCCTGAGCATCAAACGGATGTGGCCTAAGAAAACAAAACAAACAAACAAAAAAGAAATTGTCTAGTGAACTAAACTTATTTTGGAAGGTGGGTGATAGCATATTGGAGCTGGGTTGCATAAACCCATAGACAATGGAGAAGAAATTGGACACTGGTGTAGGGTGTGATATTGAAAAGCTGTATGCATGAAACATTGTCAATGAATGCATTGTATATAACAGTGCTTCCACTTAAAAAGAATATAGATGAAAGCACTACATTATATATTAATATATTTTAGAGTTATTCAAAGTTAATAGGTATACTAGTTTCTAAAAAATAAATTAAAATTTTAAATTGAAACACAATTAATAGGGAGGGGCTCTCAAGCAGTGCTCAGGAGACCCTGGGTCATGTTTGGTGATGATCATCAAACCAATACACTCTATAGTGCTCCAACACAGAGATATAATACAGCTCAAGCCTGCAGTGCTAGGGACCTCTAGATCATTTTGGCAGTACTTAGAAACTTCAATATGTACAGGAGTCATATGATGCCAAGAATCAAACATGGAGCTTTACTATCTACCAATCTCAAGAGTAATTTTTATATTAATATCTTTATTTAAACACCTTGATTACAAACATCATTATGGTTGGGTTTCAGTCATGTAAAGAACACCCCCCTTCACCAGTGCAACATTCTCATCACCAATGTAAGAGTAATTCTTAATTTGATAAAAGTTCAAGATTAGGAGATGGTGGAACAAAAACAAGTTCAGGATTAATCTCTACCAATTTTTAAAAGCCCTACCCTCATCCTTGGTGATATTTTTACTTTATCAAGTTTTTGCTTATTACTTATGATCAATTTGATCCTACAATTCAGTAATGATTTTATATTTCAATCACAGTTTATAATAATTTTTAAGTACCTTGGTTAAGAAATGTTCCTAGTTGAGTTTCCATCATAGAATGTACACCACCTCACCAGTGTAATTTTCTCACAACCAATGGTCCTTGTTTTCCTCTCCCCTAGCCCTTTCCCGTCTTCAAGACAGGCATTGTATTTCTCTTTCAGTATCATTGTTATAATTGTTGTTGGTGCAATTATTTCTCTAAATGAACTCACCACTCTTTGTGGTAAGCTTCATATCATAGGTTGGTCCTTCCATCCCTCATCTCCATTTTCCCTGGGTATTATTACCATACTGTCTTTTATTTTTCTTAAATAGTACTGATAAGTGAGACTACTCCATATCTTTCTATCTTCCCCTGACTCATTTTACTCAGCATAATAGTCTACATGTCCATCCATGTATATACATTTCATGACTTAAGTTTTTCTAACAGCGTACATAGTATTCCATTGTAGAGAAGTTCCATGCTTTCCTTGGCCACTCATTTGTTTTTGGATCTCTGGATTGTTTCAGATTCTGGCTATTGTAAATAGGGCTGCAATGAAAATAGGAGTATAGAAGATACTTTCATTATGGTTTTGTGTTTCTCTGGTATATCCCTAGTACTGTTATTGGTGGATTAAATGTAAGCTCAATTTCCAGTTTTTTGACAAGTATACATATTGTTTTCCAGAAAAGCTGCATTAAACAGCTTTCACAGAAACAGTGAATGAGAGATCCTTTCTCTATCCCCACCAACACTAGTTGTTCTTGTTGTTTGTGATATGTGACATGGAATGATATCTCATGTTTTGATTTACATCTCTCTGACGATTAGTGATATAGAATATTTTTTCATGGGTCTTTTGTCCATCTGTATTTCTTTTTCGAGGAAATGTCTGTTCTCCTCATTTTTATAGAGTTAGATTTTCGTTCTTAATAAGTTCAGTCAATGCCTTGTATATCTTAGCCCCTTATCTAATGAGTATTGGGTAAATAGTTTCTCCAATTCTGTGGGTGGCCTTTCTATCCTAGTTACTGTTTCCTTTGAGGTGCAGAAGCTTCTCAGTTTAATGTAGTCCCATTTGCTTATCTATTTTCAATTGCTTGGACAGTGGTTTTTGCTTTTAAATATACCTTAGTCTCAATTTCATGGCGTGTTTTACTTACGTTTTTTTCTATATACCTTAAAGTTTCAGGTGTTATATCAAGTTTTTGTAGTACACTCTAAAGTTGGAAAAAAGTAATGCCTCTCATATTATTTGATGAAGGGTTACTGCAGCTATCGGTGGGCTTTTATTTTTTTCAAGTGTATTGGTTCCTGAAACTTTTTGGTAGAGTCTTTTGGCATTCTAAATATAGGATGTCATCTGCAAACAGTGAGAGCTTAACTTCTTCCTTTCCTATCTGGATATTCTAGATATTTTTGTTTTTGCTTAATTTTTTAAATATATTTTTATTGTGACCAAAGTGCATTACATATCTTTCACAGAATTATTTATGGTACATAGTGACAATGATTGGGGGGCATTCCCACCATTAGTGTTGTCCTCCCTCCACCCCTGTTCCCAGCATGTATCCCATATCTCCCGCCTTTACCCCCCAGATTACTAGTGTAACTGGTCTCCACTTTACAGCTTGTTGTAGATTGGGTGTCTGTTCTGTTGTTGTTGGAGATAAAAAGAATATTTTGTGTAGGCACAGTAAGCTTGGGGAAGATTTGGTCTAATTATGAATCTCCCTTCTGATGTACTGAGTATGTATATATTTGAGCATTTACTTCAAAATATAAGAATTAATACAGGCAAATATATCTTTGTTAAATTTCTCTTTACCTGGAAAACTCAGCACCAAAGGATACATAAAAACAACTTTAATCCTCATAGTCTTTTTAAAAGTCCTGTAGTTTTAAGCACACTGCTTTCTCAGATGTAAGGAATTTTTACTTTGAGACATATCTAAGAGACTTAGTGACTTGCTAGCCATTTTTTTTTCCCTCAAATATAACATTGAAAGTTTGTCCTGGAAGTAGCAATGGGTTTGTTAAGAAAGCTTTTACCAGATAAAGATTTACATCTCTTTCAAACAAAATTGTCTCCTTTATTACCCCTTCTAATAAAACCTATTTCTTATTCAGACTTAGGAAGTCAGTTTTCTGTGAAAGCCCTAAAAGCAAAAACAGCCTGTTCCCTCAGGTAAAAAGGAACTTCTATAGGAAAATCTGGCATTTTGCTAAATCCTTTAATCTACATCAGAATTGACACATAGGGGCTGGCCAGAGAGGAAAAACTTTGAGATGTTAAAATTTATTCTCTTTTGATATCAAGGAAGCCTTTGGCTCTTAATTGAAATGTATCTATAATGTCTGCAAACCACCCAGAGGCATATGAACTGTTTGAAGATCAAATAGTGTATACTGATAAAGCTTCTGGTAACAAGACAAATTTTTTACTTTGTAAAAAAACAAATCTGAGCTCTTTTATTTTTTATATACCATAAAAAATTGTGACTGGCAAAAATCTTCATATATACCCATTATGAGCACTTTTTCTCCCGCACAACTGCGTGTGACTCCTGCCATTCATCATTCGCTGACTTCTGTGCACACACTTTCCTGAGGGAA